>NW_006256885.1:3904007-4202531 GCF_000478725.1 Eutrema salsugineum | reverse complement strand
TGTCTCGCTGACAAGAGTGAAATTGAATTATTCTTGTGTAGTGGGATCGTTCATGGAGCTGAGATCGCACCTCCTGTGGCTTCTTTCTCGACAACGCTAACGGCAAATAAGGTTAATGATGATGATTTTAATCAAAATTGAAAATTTTATCGATTTATCTGGGTTGATGGTAATTCTGTTTAACTGTACCTCTTAAATTCACTGATTTACCTAATTCACATGCTGAATTGATCTGGGTAATTGTGTATTCTCTCTGGGTAATTGCATGATGTGCGATCATCATCTGGGTTTCTCGGCCTTTAGGGGGCTTTGTTGATTTAAGGGTTTAGTGAGTCCTCGTTGATCTTTTTTATTCGCCTTAGTTTTTTTTTTTTTAATGTTCACTAAGGTGCATTACACTTTTTTTGCTGTTATGATCGTTGGTTTCTGAAGGATCGTATTCTTCTCTCTCGGTGATCTCTTTTTCTTTTTGCAGTTTCATGTTCTGATCACTAGAAACTGTAATTGGCTGTTCGTGTTCTGTATCTGTCAGCTTACTAAAGTTGTTATAGTAGACTTCTTTGATTGCGTAATGTGACATCAAGTCTATTTAGGTTTTTGTGTTTTGGTTCTTTGTGACGAATCGTTTGCTTCTCTGTTTGGCGTTTTCATTTGTGTGCAGTTAATGCATAGTTAGTGTCCATTGCTCTGTGTTGTGATGATGTGTTTCATATGCATTGAAAAGCTGAGTTTTGTTTTTGTGTGGTATCATTGTCTTGTAGGCCGTAACTCAAGAAGTGAATGATGTGGAGCAATATGAAATGCAAAACGGTGGTGTTCTTGATAACAACAAGGTTGATCATAAGAAAGGGAAGGCTATACAATTAGGATCCCTTTCTTACGATGAGCAATTTGAGGTAAGTGTTTGATTTATTTTTCTCTCTCTATTATTTATGAGTGTGCTGATGCTTACACAGCTAAACTAACATTATTTATTTATCACTCTAGGCATCTGCTAGCGATCCTTATGGCAACATTGAATCTTATCCTGGATCCTCTCCACTATCAAATGGTTTGCTAGACCCTGATTCTTTGATCTACGAAGACGACGATTACTATTCTGATCAATATGGCTATGAAATGGACGAGGAGCTGGAGCAAGAGCAAGAAACTGATGAGTACTCCATGTATCAAGACATGTTTGACTCTAAGGATATCCCAACTGGCGTGGAGGTGTCAATGGATTGGTTTCCAAATTCGGATGACAAGGAAACAGCTAAACCAAGTGGGAGCAGCAAATCTTCTCGTGAAGAACATGGGATCAAACCAGATTCTCCCAACAGAAGTCCCAAGAAGGCAACGAAGATAAGTGGAATCCAATATCAGCATTCAGATTTGCCAACTCCTGTCGCTCAACCATGGAATGCTTTACCGCACAACTCTCAAGGAGTCATACCGTCCTCTGCTTATGCATTGCCACAGAAACATAAGACTGCGAAACCTGTGTATTATTTTCAGCCTCAGACTCCAGACACTGTGATGGGGGAGGCTCCGGTTGCTGCTCCAGGTCCTTCTGGTTTATCGCTTCCGGGACCAAAAAAACCATTCAATGTTAAAGGTTTTGTTAGTTCTCGGCCTAGAGTGGAAGAGGTTATTTCAGCTCCGGATTCTTCCAGAGTTAAGAAAAATATGGAGGATTATCTTGGGAAGTTTCTGTTTTTCAAAAGATTTGACATAGTCGACGATTTTGAGGATCACCATTATGCTTCTATGGGAAACACTTCGAAACAGGTTTGCGACCAGATGAGCATGAGTTTATCATCATTCTCAGATGTTTCTTTTATTTTTCAAGTACTGACGGTTTCTCTTTGTCTTATCAGCATTCAAAGGAATGGGCTAAAAGGATCCAAGAAGAATGGAGAATTCTTGAGAATGATTTGCCAGGTAATAATACACGCTGTCTTAGACATCAATTTTCGTTGCTTGATATTAGCAACTTCCCTTACATTTTTTTTCTCTTTTCTTTTATGTTGAAACAGAGATGATTTTTGTCAGAGCTTATGAATCTAGGATGGATCTTCTGAGGGCTGTAATCATTGGAGCCAAAGGAACTCCCTACCATGACGGTCTGTTCTTTTTCGATATCTTCTTCCCGGATACATACCCTTCTGTGCCACCGGTAAGTCAATCTAACTGTCTCAAAGTCAGTTTTTCTTGTCTCGCAAAGTCTTCTCTTTTTGATAGTTAAAGTCCGTTTTTTGTTTCCTTTTGGTTTTACAAAGGTCGTTCATTACCAATCTGGTGGGCTGAGAATCAACCCGAATCTGTACAATTGTGGGAAAGTGTGCCTGAGTCTTCTAGGCACTTGGTCTGGATCCCAGAGGGAGAAGTGGATCCCCAACAATTCTACAATGTTACAGGTTCTTGTCTCAATCCAAGGTCTAATCTTGAATGAAAAACCTTACTTCAACGAGCCAGGCTACGAGAGGTCAGCGGGTACTCCCCATGGTGAGAAGATGTCTAAAGATTACAGCGAAAAGACATTCTTACTTTCTTTGAAGACGATGGTTTACAACTTGAGGAGACCACCCAAGGTAACATAACCAAAAAAAACTCACTCCTTTACTACTAAAAAAACAAAAAGCTTTGACTATTAAAACCTTGAGTCTGTTTTTGGAATGCAGTTTTTTGAAGACTTTTCGTATGGGCATTTCTTCAGCTGTGCTCACGACGTGTTGAAGGCGTGTAATGCTTATAGAAACGGAGCTCCAGTGGGATCTGTGGTGAAGGGAGCAGCTGTTGAAGAAGATGTAGAAGAGAGTAGCGAGAGCAGCTCCAAGATGTTTAGGACAGATGTGGCTACCTTTGTGGAGACGGTTCTGCTCAAGGAGTTTATTCTTCTAGGCGTCCTTGGTCTCGAACCGGAAGAAGAAGAAGACAAACCCTCGGAGACTAACGTTGCAGAAAGCAGCAACAGTAACAGAAGCAGAGTTTCTTCAAGTTGAGCTCCACTGCTTCTTCTTTTTTTCTTTTCTTTTTTCTTCTTTTCCAATCTATGAATAACCAGAACAGATGAGTTAGTTTATCCCTTTCTAATTATCAAGGATCCTCTCTTTTTTTTTTTCTTCTTTTTTTATATGACATAAGACTATTGAGAGAGCTGAGAGAGAAGTTACTCTCATATGTACAGTTGCTTTTATCAGATTATTATTAGAGTTTATAGAGGAGATCTTTAAAAACAGAATCGAGTTTATGAAGCTCAGGCCAAAACCGGGATTGTTATATTGTAGTTAACCGGAATCGGTTTTGAAAAAAGTCGGGTCTTGTGTGAGAAGAAAAAAACCGGGATTGTTATATTGTATTGTCTAGTGGTTAGAGTGGAGACCTCTAAATGACGTCGGTATAAGTATAGAAGGAAGAATGAGGTGGCGAGAATAAATTAAAATCGTAAAAGAAATTATCCACACATCGCATTTTGTGTGTGCTCTGGGTTTCTCGGGTCATTCAAAATCAACAGAGCCAAACAAACAAACCAAACATCTCTCTACCACTAAACAAATTTCTCGCTGCTTCAATGGCGTCGTTGCTTGATTCCGTCACCGTTACCCGCGTGTTTTCTCTGCCTATCGCGGCCTCGATTTCATCTGCTTCACCGGTTCCGTCTGTTTCTGTACGCCGTGTTTCTACCGCCAGGTTTCTCGAGTTTAGAGGTCTAAAGGCTTCCCGGAGTCTGGCGTCTCAGTCGGTGCCGAATCGCAGATCCCGATTCGCTCGCGGTGGAAGAATCGCCTGTGAGGCTCAAGACACCACTGCCGCCGTCGAAGGTGTACATACTTTAACTTTGTTCTTCGTCTTCTCGTTTTTCATTTTATGGAATTTTATTCAGCGTTTCCTGATTGCTGATTGTGTGTGAAATGATCATAGAGAAGCTTTCAGGTATAAATTCATAGTGAATCTGTACCTGTTAGGCTATGAAGTTTTCAAATTTAGCAGTCGTTAGTTCGTTACTAAGGAGCATCAAATTGTGTACAAGTTTTCCTGAAATTTGGATTCTTTGAGACTAAAACTCGTTAGTGTTTTCGTTATTCTTATTTGAGGATAGTTTTGAGTTTCGTTTCTGGTCTGTTATACATTCTCTGAATCAGTTCTCTAAGACTAGAACTCTTAGTGATTGGAATCTGAAAGTCGAACTCGTAGGTCTGAACCTTAAACATATATTTTTGGGCTGTTTACGTTTGAGGATTCAACTTCTTCATCTATCAATTTGATTTGGTCTTTGTATGCATCCCTATAGTGTCCTTATTGCTTCCTTATAGCATATGGTTCAATATACCAGAGTCTTCCTTATTATGACAGAGCAGGCCTCTCTCTGATTCGCAACATTCCTCACTTTTCAGTTCACCACTGAGAGAAGAGATCTAACCTGAACATTGTTTGATGTGCAGTACCAAACCTGTCTGATTCAGAATGGCAAACACGGGTTCTCGAATCAGATGTCCCGGTATTGGTCGAATTTTGGGCGCCATGGTGTGGACCGTGCCGTATGATTCACCCCATAGTTGACCAACTGGCCAAGGACTTCGCAGGCAAGTTCAAATTCTACAAAATCAACACCGACGAGAGCCCAAACACAGCCAACCGTTACGGGATACGCAGCGTTCCGACCGTTATCATATTCAAAGACGGTGAGAAGAAAGACAGTATCATCGGAGCTGTCCCTAGAGAGACATTGGAGAAAACTATAGAAAGATTCTTGGTCGAGTAAACTAAACCCAAAAACAAAAACAAGTTTGACTCTTTTATCACTCAACCACCAAATGATATCTTCTTCTCTGTTGTTGTCTGTCATTCTTGTAAGGTCTCTTTTGACTATTATGTTTTCGTGGGTCCACTTTGTCTTAGTTCATAAAAAAAAAAACTCCACCGACGCCATTAAAGGAGAGGACGAGAAGCACAACTCCACGTGGAACCACATGCCATTGTTCTTCTTCTTAAGCTCTAACTCACCGTACAACCTATAAATACATAATCTTGTTTAGTATGAAGGCTTCCGTACTTTTTGATTCTGTGTACTGCATAGGACATGTATAGTAATGCCACGCGGGTCTATGTCCATATTATATGTGTGTTCGATTATTAATCCTATTATGTTAAGTGTATACTATGTGCCCTGACATGTATATAATAAACGGTAATGAGAAAACGCGTTTGTTTCATGAATAATTTTAATTTTTGATACACACATCTTATCTCGGATAACACAGGTCATCCACAAAAGAGTTGTTTTTTTTTTTTCGCGAACTCGCATTAAATAAAACAATAGACTAATACGTAGAAAATATCATTTCAAAGATACAGTTAGATCTCAAAACTCTGATGAATAATTAACATATGAAATTAAATCCTGAACTAAATACCTAGCTAGATATCAAAAACGTTTGTCAACACTCAACAGTGCCAACTTTACTCACAAAAATTAACTCTTACTTGATAATCCGAACCAAATGTTAGTTGCTGTCATATAAAGGCATTACCATTTTCTAGCATATTGTATAGTGTTTAACATATTTCTATCTTGTAGTATTCATTATTCAAGATTAGTATTGCTCATGAAAATTTTCCTCGAATAACCAATTTGTTGTTACATAATTTCGAGTTATGAACATATCAATGTTTTTTTTTTGGTAAAGACATATCAATGTTATCTAAACCAAATCTCAAAATAAACAAAGCTAATTAAGTAATTAACTATATGACACTAAGTTTTTTTTTTTTTTTTTTTTGAACAAAAGTTTTTTATACTTCTTAGGTGAAAAAAACGGAGAAATAATATTTGTCCTGGACCTATATTCAATTATTAGAGAATTTTCACGAGTAATAAAAAAAATAAGGCTCCAACTAAGAAAGATAACGAACACATGCATGAGATTATGGTGCATGTAAGTGAAAATAAGTCGTTGATAATCACCGACAAAACGCGTTAATTCTGAACTGATCCTTATAAAACGAGTCCAAAAGGCTTCCTTCTCCTTCAAGCAATCACTTGTGAACTAAAACCTTTCCTCCGATTTCTCTTTGTTTCATGAAGAAATACATTATACTAAAAAAATATACATACGGAAATGAAGGGGAAATATTTGGTAACGGTTATTCTCTTGGTTGGCACATTAAGTGAGGGGATGTGTTCTAATGGTTGGATTAGGGCTCATGCAACATTTTATGGTGTTAATGATAGCCCTGCTTCACTTGGTAAAAAGTCCTTAATAGATTAATACTTGTGTTTCTTACTTTAGCTTTTGTATATAGTAAATTCAACTTTATTGATGTATTTGTTTATAGGAGGAGCTTGTGGATATGACAATCCTTACCACGCCGGATTCGGAGCCCATACGGCGGCGCTAAGCGGTGCGCTATTCAGAAGCGGCGAGTCATGTGGTGGTTGCTACCAAGTGAGGTGCGACTATTGGGCGGATCCTAAGTGGTGTCTCCGAGGAGCCGCCGTGACGGTGACAGCTACAAACTTTTGTCCGTCGTCGAACAACAACGGAGGTTGGTGCAATCTCCCTCGCCACCACTTTGACATGTCAATGCCCGCTTTCTTCCGCATTGCCCGTCGCGGCAACGAAGGCATCGTCCCCGTCTTCTATCGCCGGTAACATATACTTTTCTATTTAGCATTGACATTAAAAAAAAAAAAAAACGATGTAGAGAATGATAAATTATAACGTTGTCGTAGTAACATATTAATATTCGCAACACATAAAACGCCAACACAAATAAACAAACAATCTATCCCCCATAACCACATAATACAGCAAATATGTTTCTAATAGAATATTTAATTAGCTTCGTTACATAAAAAAAGATTTATAGCATCATGTAATATGAGCAAATATTTTAATATTTTGTCTTTTTTTTTTCGGGTTTTCAAAAATCTGTTACTAATTTTTGTTTTTTGATTACAACTATTTATATAGGGTGGGATGCAAAAGGAGAGGTGGTGTGAGGTTCACGATGAGAGGTCAAGGGAACTTCAATATGGTAATACTGTCAAACGTTGGCGGGGGCGGCGCGGTGAAAGCGGTTGCGGTGAGAGGGTCAAGGGGAAAGACTTGGCTTCAGATGACTCGTAATTGGGGTGCCAACTGGCAGAGCTCCGGCGACCTCCGGGGACAGAGACTCTCCTTTAGAGTTACTCTTTTTGACCGCAAAACGATGACTTTTTTAAACGTTGTCCCTTCTTCTTGGTGGTTCGGCCAAACCTTCTCTTCTCGAGGCCAATTCCTCTGACCACAACTTCTAAAACGATGCCGTCTTGCTTTCTCTTTCTTCTTTATAACCAACCAATGGAGCTAATTTCCAACTCTTTGCTTATTTATGAACGTTGCCCTTAGTTTTTTTGGGGGGCAGTGTTCCTTTCTGTTTTACTAAATAATTTTATGCAAGTGGTTTCTCATTTATGTATGAGTCGAAATTTAAAGTTAAACGAGTCTTGCTGAATCTATATTAATGGAAATAACGTTTTTAATTAGTTTCCAATTTATTACAACAAATTTCATTTCTTAAGTACAGTTATCACTTATCAGAGCTTTACAATAACAATTTAGAAGAGCAAGTAAATGTGATATGACAAAGAAACCGCATACAATGTTATTGCTGTCACTTGTCAGTACAGTCTACCCGTTACTGGAAATAAACTCTTTTGTTATAAAAAGATAAAACAAATAAAATACATTGTACCCAAAAATAAATATATAAATAAAAATTGGAAAAACAAGGAGGTGGCCCATGCTTTTTCTGCTACTTTTTTCTCTATTCTCGAAGAGTTGATTTTTCAAATACAAAATACAAAATAGTAAATATAATTATTGTTATAATTTAAGACTTAGTAAAACCACTTTTGTTAATTTCCTCCCCCTTTTAAGCTTTCTGTGATCTTAAGATTAGATTAATTACCAAAATCTCATTGTTATGAATGTTTAACCACATTCAGTTATTTTATCATCATCAGACTGATATATAGTATTTCTCTATTACTAATTATTGTAAAATGAAATATATGTAGCTCTACTAATAACTTTCCTTTTGCCCATCATCAACTTAATTCTACACATAGAAGTGGTCCTTTTTTATTCAGGTTTTAATAGTATCATCAAGTAAAAAGCTGAATCAATGTATTTTTAATCAAATGAATGGCGTTACAGTTGCAGATCTCACAGTGGAATAAGAACAAAAAAGTTTGTTTTAAATCTAACAAGAAAAGCAGAAGAACAAAGATTAGAAAAATGGGTAATATTAGGGAAGTAATTAAAAATGGTCATAAACCCTCAAAGCCCATCAGAACCAGACATCGATTCTTTTCATGTTCCACGGATGATAGATTTGAACAGAACCATTAAATGATATCTTTTACCAAAAAGAAAATCACTTTTAATAAACAAAATTACAATCTAAAAGACATTGATACCCTTCCCATGCTTTCACACTCTTCTTGAAAAATGAACGCAGAGAGAGAAAGAGAAGACAACCCTCTTCCTTTAGTAAAGGTCTCTCTGTGTTGTTTTCACTGAAATTCCTTTCTTTTTTTTTGCTCTCGACTTCATTTTTTTTTATTCACACAGTGAAGAGACAAAGCTGTGTTATAGATGAGGGGACCTTTGGGAGCTGTGATTGGAAGATACACTTCAAGTGATGGGAGTGCTCCAAATGATGGGATCATCAAGCACAACAGAAAGTGCAGAGATATTACGTTTCTCGTCATCTTCATTGCCTTTTGGATTTCAATGATTGTTAATTCCAGCTTTGGTTTCAACCAGGGAAACCCATTAAGGTAAAGATTCCATGGATTTTGCTCGAAATCTCTTTGGACAAAGCTTCGTCATTTCCTTCGTCTGTTTCTTCCTAAAATCTTAAATTGGGTTTTCAATTCTTCCTCCTTGTTTAGCTAATCTCAGCAGATTTTGCCTTTTATTATATGCCAAAGTTTGTATCTTTTTAGTACTATTTGTGGGGTAAAGTAGATATTTTTCTTCTTCTTGCCGTTCTTTAGGAAATATTTGTAAATGCATAAACTTGATTGTAAAAAAGTTTCTTCAGTATCCATTTCCGCTGACTGTTCCGTGAATACTGCTCTGTTAACCTTAACTCATGAGTGGTTATGACTTTATTTTTGCAGACTCACATATGGATTGGACTATGAAGGGAATGTGTGTGGTAGCAAGCATCATCACCGTGACCTTACTCAACTTGAGCTTAGATATTGGTTAAACCCTAACCAAGTTTATGAAAGTGGTTTGAAAGATGGGGAGCTCAAATTGGCTAATGCTAGGACTATTTGTCTCTTGGATTGCCCTGCACCTTCAGATGATACTCTCAACTGGGTCTGTGACTATCCAGACGGCGAGATTCGTCTCAAGATGAATGATTGGATCGACAGGAATTACGATTACTTTGAGTTTCTTACTCCAGAAATGAGGAATTCATCTCTTCAGCTTCAGGGTCCTTGTTACCCTGTAATATTCCCTAGTGTGAATGGTAAGAGTGCATTATGTATGCATACAAGCTTAGTCTCTCTTTATCTCTTTTGTTTTTCTCTTTCTCTTACCGGTTTGTAACAAGATTTTTTCTTTGATTATGTAGTCTATTGGAGCTGCCAATACATTGCTCGTGCTTCAAATTCATCACTGCGCCACTGGCAGCAGATGGGTGGTGTGAATATTCAAGAGGACATGATTATAGACAAATCTATTCGAAGGTCGTTGAATTCTCGGGCCTCAGTTCTAAAGGTTAGAGAATGACCTTCTTCTCTCTTGACATATAAACTCTACTCTCAACTTGTTCTTGGAAAAAAATTGATGATTTTGAAGAAAGTTTTAAGCGTTTGTTGGTTGTAAATCGCAGCGTTACGTGGCTGATATTGGCAAGTCATGGCCAGTATTGATTGTTTGTGGAGGCCTTGTCCCGCTGTTTCTATCCCTTGTTTGGCTTTTCCTGATTCGGCATTTTGTTGCCGCCATGCCCTGGATAACTGTTGTCCTTTTCAACATGCTTTTAATATCGGTGACGATCTTCTATTACTTAAAAGGTTGGTTTAAAGAAAATCAAATCTCCACTGTCTTTCTTTGTGTTTCAAGTCATATGGAATCACTATATGCTGATTCCATCTTTATTTCCTTGTAGCTGGATGGATTGGGAATGATGCTGTAACACCTATTATCGGTGAGCATGACCCATACTTTCATGTGTATGGTCGAGTAAGTTAACATTTTCTACGTTATGTTACTTTCAACTTTCAAGTTCACTAAATGAGAGTCTATTCCCAAAGTTCAAGGCCTCTTTCATTGTTTGTTCCTCCAGGAGCTGACTCATGTCCGTGGAGTCGCTATTCTGATGACCTTTATCTCAGCTGTTGCTATCCTCACTTCTATCGCCATCATCCGCCGAATTCTTATGGCAACATCAGTCCTCAAGGTGAATATTGGTTTCCAAGTATACTTGTGTTACCAGTTTGGCTTTTGCTAGAAATGTCATTTTGTTGTTTATACTTGTGAAAATCCAGGTAGCTGCTAAAGTAATAGGAGAAGTGCAAGCGCTGATAATTTTCCCGACTATACCATACGCGATGCTCGCCATATTCTATATGTTCTGGTTATCCGCGGCTCTCTATCTATTCAGCTCTGGTCAAGTTGTTCAGAACAACTGCAATAACACTAACTGTTGCGCCTACGATCTCGTGTTAAAGAAAGTGAACTGTGACCATTGTTGCGGTTACAGCATACGTTACACTCCCCACATCACCATTGCTATATTCTTCCATCTGTTTGGTTGCTATTGGGCCACACAGTTCTTCGTTGCATCTTCAGCGACAGTGATTGCTGGCTCTGTAGCTTCTTATTATTGGACTCAAGGGGAAGCATCGGTAAGCTTGCATTTCTGAGTGTATGAAACTGTCCATTTGTTATTAACATACTGATTGGGATTTTACGGCTAAACAATGCAGCCAGAGCAGCCAGAGATACCTTTTCTTCCTGTTTTCGCGTCAATGAAGCGGCTTGCACGCTACAACCTAGGATCCGTGGCTCTTGGTTCTCTCATTGTCTCTTTTGTGGAGTCTGTTCGGTTTATTCTCGAAGCGATTCGTCGTAGAACAAAAGTAAGCGGGACCACACCTGATCACTGGTTTTGGAGAATGGGCCATTACACTTCACGTGGCTGTCTCAAGAGCGTTGAGTGGACCATCAAGTCTGTGAACCGCAATGCCTACATAATGGTAACAGCAAGATCTTCTCTGTTTGGTCCAAAAGATATCCATTTCTTTAACCATTTCTTGATCGTTCGGTGTCTTTGCAGATTGCTATAACAGGGAAAAGCTTCTGCAAATCGTCTGCAATCGCGACAGAGCTGATCATGAACAACATTATGAGGATAGGCAAGGTTAATGTAATAGGAGATGTTATATTGTTTCTAGGGAAGCTTTGTGTGAGTCTCTTCAGTGCTCTCTTTGGCTTTCTGATGTTGGATTCGCACAAGTATCGTTCTTCTCACAACAAAGTCTCGTCCCCGCTATTACCCGTTTTGGTAAAAAAAAAACACTTCTCTTTTCCCTCAAGACTCGTTGTCTATATACAAAGTAAGATGGTGTTTTTGAGCTTGGATACATTTGATTTTGACTCTCTCTCTCTCTCTCTCTCTGTGCACAGGCATGTTGGGCTTTGGGGTATATTGTGGCCACACTTTTCTTTGCGGTGGTGGAGATGTCGATAGACACAATCATTCTCTCCTTCTGTCAAGATTCAGAGGAGAATCAAGGGAATGCTCAGCATGCGCCGTCTCTTCTGCTTGAAACTTTAGATAGCAATCAAGATGAAGAGGTTCAGAGACTTACGCACTGATAGATCCATACTGTATAAGTTTTGTTTCTTCTTTCTTTGGCCGGTTTATATGGTTTTAAAAAAAATGGAATCTTTTATCCCTCAAAACATTCTAAGCATATTGTAATGTCAGATGGCTTGATGATTCTTCGATTCCGAAACCAAAAATTATATTTCTGCCAACATGCCTCTTTGTTTGGGTACATACCGAATCAGACTGTTTCAAACAGTACAGTCAATTTTTCAATAGAATGAAGCAAAAGGGTTTCAACCAATGGTGTGTTTTTATTTCTTGGCAAAACTCAATTTCTTAGGGTCAATAACATCAACTCGAATCATCATCACGAGGCCATTATTTTCTTCAGACCATGCAATGGATTCTCCCTCCAGCAGCTTTGCAATTGCAGTATGCTAAGAAAAAAAAGTAAACCGAAGCATTTCAAGTTTCTATTCACAGAAGAAGAAGAAGTTAGATGAGTATAGATAGTTACCTTTCGTTTGCATTTGGAATCTTCCTTGTTGTCACCCAATTTGACTCTGAGGTACTTGATAGCTAAATCATGAATAGAATACAAAGAGATTAGATTCTTCATTTCCGTTAGAACAAAAAAAAGGTTTAGAGAGGGATTTAAACCCGTACATGGAATGCCGGAGAAGTTCTTAAATTGGAGCTTGAGAAGACGAAGAGCTTCCCTTGGTTCGTGTTCGTTCACATTCACTGTCACTAACTCGTCTTCCTTGTAAGTCAAATCATCGTCTTTCCTATAAGCATGGTTTTGAATTTTCTCAACTCTTTTTGCCAATGGAGTATATAGCAGAAAAACACAGTACAAGATTGAACAGAAATGGTTGTGAATTAACTGACTTGACTTCAAACACCTTTGCCATGGATATGTCATCTGCTTCTCGAGCTTTTCGTCTGAAAACGTGCCCCTATGTATTGGGGAAGATATCAAATAGTTATTTATATAGAACACAATACAGACATTGATCACTTTCAACCAAAAATTTCTTTCCAAATTGTACCTTCTCCACGAGTCTGTGTGCTCGCTCGGTTTCCCCTTTGGAGAATGCTTCTACAGCCTGTCAAAGAGGAGGAGGTTTTAGTTATGCAACCATCACACATAGCCATAATAAAAAAGATAACGGTGTATCGGGTAAATGAATCCTCAATATCTCAAAAACAGACTTACAGCTCCGTAATATTCTTTCATCTCCTGCAAATACTCGTGTACTGCTTTACGATGTGCCTTATATTCATCTTCTTCATCTTCATCTATCAAAGGAGTAACATAGAAACTTCAGCATAACTTTAAGAAATACGAGAACAAACTCAAATAAACGTACATGTAAGACTATGACACTGTTACCTTCTTTAGGTGTATGTGACGATACTTTCACAGTAACCACTGTCTCTTCGAAAGGGTCTTCCGGAGGTTTAAAAACAGGACGACCAGGAACTCTTGCTCTCCTTTCTCCAAACCGTCGAGTTATTTTTGGTATTTCCTCATATCTTTCCGAACCTGAGAACAAAGCTTCTAAAACTTCCTTTTCGAGACCAGTATTGTTCTTGCCTCCTTCCTGTGAACCTGTTAAGGTTCTTGCTCCATCACTGCATCATCACAGAGAGAAATTTGAAGAGTAAAAGGATCGAAAAGATTGCCAGGAGAAGGATTTTGTACGAAGATTGACTAGAAAAAGCGTACCTCTGAGAAAACTTTTGCAGTTCCACTTGGTTGCCGGACGTAGATCCCTGTCTTTGAGGATCAACTTTTGACATCTTTAAGAAAAAGGCAACAAACAAAGTAACCAACCCGAGTCAGATTTAGAAGAAGAGGTTATTCTATAACATTAACAACGACCAAACTGAAGTCATAACAAAAGCTCACAGCATCATTGGAAATTCCAACATCAGCATACTTCTTAGTATCAGACAAGTCAAGCAGTTTCTCCGTACTCTGCAATATAATTAAGAATATAAATTAATTAAGAATATAAATTGGATGGCAAAAGAAGAAAGATACAAGCAATCTATGAAATTCTCACAGGAGCCATATGCCAAGAACTATAGAGATACCAATTACAATCAAGTGAACAAAATTAGAGGAGATGGGTGGAATCAAAAGTCAACTTTATCTCGAACTTTAGTCAGCAAATAATATTAAGTCACAGAAAAAGGTGTCAAAGTGGCTAAAGGGTATAATTGTAAATAATTTTCCAAAGTAGCTGAAATAAAAATTGATTAGGCTGGTGGTCATCCTGATGAGCTTCAAGGTGTTGGAGAATATAATATAATTCGGCCAAGAAAAGGTAAAACATATTATATATTTTTAAAAAGAAGACAAAGAAGGCATATCCAAAAGCGAGATGTTATTAAAGAAACAAAAAATACATAACTATTATATTCAGAGCTAAGGGTACTTGCTTACCTTCTTCACATCATATCCGCATACGCCTGATAGATTGGTGGAAAGCAGATAAACCTTATTAAAGAAGAAAAAAGATGTCAAGCATATGCAAGGGAAAAAAGTGGAGAATGCTTACCAAGAATCTGGTGAATGACCTCTGGGCTAGCTTCAAAGCCTTCTCCGAGCATCTTAACAATAAATTCCTCAACATCAGTTGGAGCCCTGCTTATGTTTGCCTTGTTGCATTCTGGCATTTTTTCACTCCATATCTCAGTTTCTGGAATGTCCTTCGAGTCTATCTTCATCGGTTTAGTTGCTTCTCGGGGAGCATTTGATATAGGCCTGGTTCTAGCATACTCCTTACCGATAACACTTGAAACAGTACCAACTGAGACGGAATTTTTTTTCGACCTCCATACTTTGGCTTTGTTATGTTCTTGTGGTCGAACTTCCTTGGGAACATGCGTTGGTTCTGAGGCTGCTCCATTCGTCTTGACTTGGTCACTTTGAGTCGTCTTTTCTGTCATCGCAACGAGAATCTCACCAGCCACATCGACATTCTGGCTTGCTTGGCAGTAAGCAGCAGCTATGTCATCAAGAGAAAAACGAGAACCAAAAGCGTCAAGAAGCACTTGCAAGCTTCTTGAATCTGGATCACTGTGCGAAGACGAGCTTGCGATCATCGACATTTTCTCCTTCTAAATTCACAATGCAAAACGAATGGCGTCGGTTAATATAGAAGCAGTCCAATATAAACATCGATAGTGATGCTACAAATGCAGAATGCGGAATCAAAATGTTCCCTACACTACAACCAAAATGAAATGCATTTGAAGCCGCAAAGAAACAAGCTTCCATCATCTTCCTAATAACCGTCTTTGACTGGGAACTGAAGCAGAACATGGTGCCCCATTAAAGACAATATTTTCAACATAGATTCGGTTCAAAATCTATGTTGTCTATCCAGTATAAACACAATCAAAACGAGCATTGAACAAACACCTGGCAGGCATAATTTCTCCGACGTGAGAAGGCAATTAAAATGGCGAACACCACATTTACCTCTACGCAAGCCAATCAATTATCTCTCTTTGTTTTTGTTTTTCACTTCCAATGTAATACAAGTGAAGCAAATCAATGGCACAGTGACAAAAGAGATGAATTTGAGGACACAATTCTAACTCGTTATCAACAATAACGGCGCAAATAGACGAAATTGAAACGCATAGAACCAAGCAAAGAAATGTGAAGTCTTGAGCGAAACAAGTAAAGAAGAAGAAAAGAATAAAGAATCTTTGATATATGAAGATTGAAAAGCAATCGGAACTCGCTTCGAGACCGCAGAGAAATCCATTTCCCAGTAATCGGCAATGTAAGATGTAAAATGTAAGAGTAGTCTTACCGAAAACGCAGAAAATCGATGTAGTCGGGGGAAGGTTTTAGCCGCGGCGAAAAGACGCCGGAGACGGTGGAGAGAAAGGAGAGGGCTATCCAATCGAGAATCTGAATCGGGGAATTGCTATTGATTTTCGAAAGATGGTAAGCTAGTAAAATCCACCGGAGAAGAAGAAGAGAGAATTTGCTGGCGACGATAAACTTCTCAGTTAAGAACGGAGATGTCTTTGGTGCATGAGTGTGAAGGTTTTATAGACTCCACAATTTACCAAACAATTTTTTTATTTCTTTGGAAACTTAACAAACATTTAATACAGTATTTTTCTCGATTTTTTGTTCATTTAATTTCTCCCGAAAGAAAAAAAAAACATCGTCAAACGGCTCAAACCAAAGATTAAAAAAAACTAGAAAAAGTTGAAGTTGAAAATCGAAGAGCCAAATTGAAAAAAAAAAAATCAATCTGAGTCATAAAGATCATTTACATGTGCGATATTATTATTGAGAAAAATCAAAAGGAAAAAAAAAAAGGATTTCTAAAGTTTTGAGGAGATAGAAATATGTAATGCAGTCCTTTATGTTATATTTATTTGTGTACTAGTAATCCTCCATAGTTGTAGTCTTATCAAAATAGCACTCCTTGTTTTGTAATTACAAAGTAGCCTTTTGTTTCATTTTCCGTCCTCGTTTCTTCTTCCTCCTCACACCGTCAATTTCACTCATTATTTGTCTTCTGCGTTCGCCGACGAATTTCTGGTAAGCTCACTCTCCTAATACTCATCTAAGTAGTTCCTGGATCTACGTTTCGAGCAATCCCAAGAATTTGGTTCCTCCTCTTAATTTCTTCATTTACGAGTGTAGATATAGGCATAGCGTTGTTGTTTGTAAAATTTCCGAATCTTTCAGGACCCGAGTGTTTGCCCATTAAACGCAGACGCAGCTCAAAACTGTTCCTTTGCTGTTTTGCAATCATGAATTTTGCGTTATTGCAGAGAAAGTATGGGGTCGAGAGGAATAATCAGCGATAAATGGTCAATGAGGATTCTATGGGGCTGTGCAATTGGAAGTGCGATCGGTATGATCTTAAAAGATTGGATTAGTTTCAAATTCAAGAGCTTTCTTTCTCTGAGAGACAACTTCTTTAACCATATGATTGTTTTAGGTTTATACATGGTTGCCGTAGAAAGACAAACTCAGAACAGGGCACGTGCTTTGGCTGAAGGTTTGAGAGCTGCAGAATCACAAGGTGATGGTGATAGTGTCTGAATCTCCCCCGACCCAAGAGCTCAGATGTTGTCATCAGTTGAGCTTCTTTTCTTTTATATATGATAACATCTTGTTCCCAAAGATTGTGTTGATGTAGTTTCTTGTTGGCAAATAATCTCCTAAAACGGTTTTCGAAACTTGAAGAGTTGAAGTTGCTTAACATACATTTTGTGTTATCGAAAAAGCCTCTTAACTTTTGCTCTGTCATGCCATGTTTGTGAATCAATTTTCTCATGCGTGTTTTCAGCTGAGGCATTTTGCGTTTACGGGATGTGTGTTCTTTTAGGTATAAGTCTCACCTCCTATAAAACCATGAGGGGTTCTTTTTCGAAAATGTACAGCAGGATCAAACTTATTTCCTAGCAAGACAAAAAAAGAATGGGTCAGGGACACCAAGGTAAATGCTTTGGGTTCCTCCTCTTACTATGCTTCTTCAGTTCAACTTTCGCACGCAGGATTCTTAAGGATATCCCTATGATGGAGCCAAGGAAGCTAGATCTAAACCATCAAGTGAAGCCTGGGATGGTTAGTTTGAGCCAGCAAAGTCATGAGTTGTTCGATGTAGAGCCTGAGCACAAAGTCAAGTCTGACCATAAACTGCAAGCTATGTGGAGTGAACCAGAAGAACCTGATTACAAAGTCAAGCTTGGCCAGAAGCTGCAGTCCATGTCGAGTGAACCAGAAGAGCCTGAGCACAAAGTCAAGCCTGATCATAAACTGCAATCTCTGTGGAGTGAACCAGAAGAACCTGATCACAAAGTAAAGCCTGTTCACAAAGTAAAGCCTGATCACAAAGTCAAGCCTGATCACAAAGAGAAGCCTGATCATAAAGTGCAGTCCATATCGGGTGATCTTATGCATAAACTGCCGACCATGGCGAGTGAAGTAGAAGATCCTGACCACACAGTTAAGCCTATGGGTTATGGTGAAGGTCGGGGATATGGAAGTGGCAATGGTTTTGGCTATGGCATTGGTTATGGCAGTGGAGGCAGTGGCTTTGGAGAAGGTGTTGGCTCTAGTGGAGGCAGTGGCTTTGGAGAAGGAATTGGCTCCGGTGGAGGCAGTGGCTTTGGAGAAGGAATTGGCGCTGGTGGTGGTTCAGGTGTTGGCATTGGAGAAGGGATAGGATCCGGGTCTGGCCAACCTAATTGCGGTCCTGTCACGGGAGCTCCAGGTAGCGGATTTGGTGAAGGCATTGGACAAGGTAGTGGTTCAGGCGAAGGGATTGGTATCGGTATAGGACGTGGCTCAAGTGGTGGACCCAGTGTAGTTGTCCCAGGCACAACAATCCCTCCCATAGTGGTTCCAGGCACACAGATTCCCGGTTTTGTGATTCCAGGTGTCACGGTTCCTGGCTATGGTACTGGCTGCCAAACCGGTGGCTGCACTCCAAGCGCACCATATTACCACCCACCTACTTACCAACCACCAAGCTGTCCCCATTGTCCACATTTCACTTCAGGACAAGACAAGCACATGTCAGACAAAGGAGCCATGACCGAAGCACTTGCACCAACTTCAAATGAGATGCACATCTAAGCTTTCAGTGTCCATGGAAACGCAAAATCTAATAACTCACTCATAATGAGATATATTTTGGTTTGATAAAAAGCTTCACATTAAGTTGAATAACCCAAGGTTACCTAAATAAAGTTTTAATAAGGGAAATTTGCTTAAGAAATACTGCTCATTTGCTGCAGACAAGATTGAGTAAAGAATTAGGCAACTGGTGCTGTTTTTGCATTCCCATGTGTGTATATTTGACAAATGAGTTTGAATAGGCCAAGCCCACAAATCCAGCTAAGCTGTATTCTGATGAAAACTTTCTGAAACGATAGTGGTGCTGTAATAACATTTCCATCTCCGATCATAATATGTATGAATTATGATCTCAGATTGTTTACCAAAATATAGAGAATGTTGAATTCCATATTATAAAACGTCTTGGTTTGTCCAGGCTTTTTTATAAAACGTCTCAAATCTCTATTGAATTCCATTACAATAAGGACTCTTTATGCTTTTTATTTAATACACATACACTTTGACATGCAATTTGAGTTATAGGTATACGCTTACGTACACAATCTACAAATTATATGCTTTTCATTAATATCTTATTTCTATTTTTCGCTACTTGAGTTGTTTTGACAACACTCTAAAATAGAGTCGTCAGACATTTCCTCACCATACTTTGTCAGAATTGAATGACGTAGTCGATGGCTTGGAGATCAACTTTTGTTGATGCTAAGACCACCTCACCATACTCTAAGATGCTACATATTACATTATAGAAATTAACGTATACAGAAAACAACTTTTGTTTTGATTGCCGCTCTGGTTTTATTGCCGGCCCACAAATTAAAAAAAAAAAAATAGAAAAGAATTATTAAATGAAAATAGATTATTAGGGAGTGAATTTTGTTTCTTTAAAAATTCCGAAACGATAGTGGTACTGTAATAACACAACATTTCCTTCTCCGATCACAAAGATTAGCGACGGAGACGAAAAACAAGAAGAATGACTAAGTGAGAGAGTGTGCTAATGGATCGGATTCTGAAGGCCGCTCGAACATCCGGTTCGCTCAACCTTTCCAATCGCTCTCTCCGGTAAGATCCATTTTGTTTTCCTTTTGCTTTGGATTTCCGAATCTGGAAAGCCGTTGAATGTGGAAAGCCACCGTGGAATCTGGAAAGTTTTTCTATTTTTTTGTTTTCGAAATTTGTTAGAATGTGAAAATCATATTTTCATCGGGACTCGGTCAAGTTGTTGGTTTGGCGTGTGTATGTGATGCATCTCCAGTAGATGATTTATTTTTCTTTTTTTTGCTTGTGAATTTCTCACTTTTGAAAAGGTTTTGATCATTTTGCTTAGAAAAACAGATTTTTGTATCGATTTGTGCTCACGAGATCCCTTTGTATATGAGCTGCAAAGTCTTTTGCTTCCACCACTGTTTATTGATTTGGGGTTGAAAATTCTCAGGGATGTACCTACAGAGGTTTATCAATGCCTGGAAACGACCGGCGAAGGAGAAAACTGGTGGGAGGTGATAAGATCGAATCCATTTCTAATGCATTGTTGTTCTGTGATCAAATTTCTTGAATGTTTTAAATTTTCCCATCTTGCAGGCGGTTGATTTGCAGAAGTTGATTTTGGCGCATAACGACATCGAGGTTTTAAGAGAAGATCTTAAGAACCTTTCATGTTTGGTTGTGCTAAATGTCAGTCACAATAAATTGTCTGGACTTCCAGCTGCGATTGGGGAGTGAGTGTTTCTGGATCTTTGTTGCTAGCTTCCATTGTCTTCAGCTTGATAATGTTCAAACGTTTGTTCTCTTAACTCATTCCTAGGCTTACTGCAATGAAGTCGTTGGATGTGTCCTTTAACTCGATATCAGAAATTCCTGAGCAAATTGGTTCAGCAACTTCTCTTGTCAAGTAGGTTAATCTCCATCCTGACATAAAATTCTGTGGTTTGACTTTGATTAAGGCATTTGACTCATTAAACCCCCACAGTGCATAATTGTCTAAACTCCTTGTGATCGCTTCAGGCTCGACTGCTCAAGCAATCGGCTTAAAGAACTGCCAGAATCTCTCGAAAGATGTGTAGACTTATCTGATTTGAAGGTTGTTCTATGTTGCTTCTGGATCAATTTCTTTTACTTCTCTCTGATATTTCCTATGGCAATGATTGTGCTTATTGTTATCCACAGGCCTCAAATAACCAAATTTCCAGCTTGCCCGAAGGCATGGCGAACTGTCCGAAATTATCTAAATTGGATGTTGAGGTATGAGACATTGGTGTTGATTTCTTCCTCGAGACTATAGTGGCTACTTAGCATTTCTTTTTTCCTCTTTCGTTGTCTTCCAAGTGCAGTATGGCCTGTCTGGAAGAAAGAGAAGGAAATGGTTTTCAAGGCTATGTTTGGGTAGAGAAAGATAATTTACCGATGCAATTTATGCCTGTTTGCAGGGAAACAAGCTCACAATTCTCTCTGAGAGGCATATCGCTTCATGGACCATGCTTACAGAACTTAATGCATGTAATGATATTCAGTTTTTTTTTTGTTTGTGTGTGTGTGTGTGTGTGTTTATTACATATTGAAAGATTCTGGGACACACATTAATCTATTTAAACTCTGCAGCTAAGAATATGTTGGGTGGTCTGCCACAAAACATCGGAAGCCTTTCGCGTCTTATCCGCCTTGACCTTCATCAGAACAGTAAGTATAAACTGAGATGATAATGTCTGTGCTGTTCTTTTGTTTCAGTAATATCAATCTTATTCCTTCTATGTAGTTGCTTAATTGCATTTGTATTCTATTCCTGCAGAAATCTCGTCTATTCCACCATCCATAGGCGGTTGCTCCTCTCTTGCGGAACTCTATTTGGGGTCATTCTCTACTACTGTTTATTCCAAAAGATTGTTTGGTCCTACATGGTATCTAGTTAGAGACTTTCACTACTGACATTCTTCTTTGTGTACCTTATTCCAGAATTAACTCACTATCAACATTACCAGCAGAGATTGGAGATTTATCACGTCTAGGAACATTGGATCTTCGTTCAAATCAGGTATTGCGCACATTTCGTTGATGGATATTGTTTACTGACGTTCAATATTCTCTTAACCTATTAGTGACAATCACTTGGTTCTAATTAATGGCCTACACCCGTGTGCTTTCTCCTAATTTTCAGCTCAAGGAATTTCCAGTTGGGGGATGTAAATTGAAGCTCTCGTATCTTGATCTTTCAAATAATTCATTGACAGGATTGCATCCTGAGCTAGGTATTACTATTACTAGGAAACAGTAACTTGGTTCTAATTAGCTATTAGCATAAAGCTTCATGTCATCTTCGTCATTTCTAGGCAACATGACTACCCTGAGAAAGCTTGTGCTTGTTGGCAATCCTTTGAGAACCCTTAGAAGGTATTTTTTACTCTATCTCTCTGTCTGGTTTCTTTATTACGTGGTCTTAGTTTGATTGCTATTTTAAGAGGCAAACATTTCTCTTCTCTTTTTGCTATTCAGCTCATTAGTAAATGGTCCTACAGCTGCTCTATTGAAGTATCTTAGGAGCCGCCTTTCTAATAGTGAAGGTATTTTGGTCCAAAATCCTTCTCTCTCATCTAAGTGGTTATGGCTAACTGTAAAAAGTTTCCATTTATAGAAACTAGTGCAAGCACTCCGACAAAGGAAAATTTGATCGCTTCAGCAGCTCGTATGTCCATATCTTCAAAGGTACGTGAAATCACAGATCTGAGCACCATCCTATTAAAAGTTCCATGTTCTTAATAGAACAGAAATTTATGCTCTAAAATTGATTGCACAAAACTCAGGAACTTTCTTTGGAAGGTCTCAACTTGAGTGTTGTCCCTTCAGAAGTTTGGGAATCTGGTGAAATCACGAAAGTTAATCTTTCGAAGAACTCTATCGAGGAATTGCCTGCTCAACTTTCTTCATCTGTTTCCCTTCAGGTAAATGGGTTTTCCATAAACACTATTTCTATATAAGAAGATAAAACATGTGCGTTTGCAAATATGTCGTGGTTGTTAAAGATTTAAATTTGTATATTGCAGACTCTAATTCTGTCAAGGAACAAGATTAAAGAGTGGCCCAGTGCAATCTTGAATTCAGTTCCCGGTCTTGTGTGCTTGAAGTTGGATAATAACCCTCTGAAGCAGGTATGGTGATGTTTTGAAGAGAAGAAGATTTAAAGAGTTGGTTATAGCTTCCATCAAGAAGACTAATCCATCACCTTTTTTTTTATTTGCTCGTAAGATCCCAGTGGATGGGTTTCAAGCAGTCTCTGGGCTTCAGATTCTCGATCTAAGTGGTAATGCAGCTTCCTTGGGCATCAGAGAGCATCCCAAGTTTTCCCACTTGCCACAATTACAGGAGCTTTATTTGAGGTTGGTTATAATACCTTGTATTATTTACTGCCCATCTTATCATTCTCTAGTTTGAGATTATGCCTCACTTGACAGCCGAGTCCAGCTGCCTGAAGTCCCTGAAGATATCCTCAACTTAGCTAATCTGCTTATCCTTGACTTGAGCCAGAATTCACTTCAATCGATTCCCAAGGTATATTGCTGAATGTTGAATCTGTGGTTTGAATATGATGGAACCTGCATCAATCAGCTAATTATAACCAAAGTCTTCTTATAATATCATTGCATTGGCTCTGTTTTTGACATATCTGTGTTTACTAAGCAGGATGTCAAAAACATGACTTCACTCAAACATCTGGACTTATCCAACAACAACATTTCAAGTCTTCCACCAGAACTGGTAAGTCTGTTGCCTTTCTTTTACTGAAACGTCGAGATGCATTAATGTGTGGTAACAAGTCCTGGTGTTGTTTTTTAGGGTCTACTTGAACCAACACTTGAGGTTTTACGGCTTGAGGGGAACCCATTAAGAAGGTATTTTTATTTTTCTCCAATTAAACACAGAAACTCACCATTCATAAACAGAATAACTTTCCGGACTGATTGACTTTTTTTTTACCAAACATTCTTAAAACAGCATCAGGAGGCCAATTCTAGAAAGAGGAACAAAAGCAGTCTTGAACTACCTGAAAGATAAACTTCCAGATCAGTAGATTCAACAACATTAACATCAACATATCTTTGATGTTTGCAACATTTGTCTGAAGTAAACACCAGATTATATATCCCGGAAGAGATTTAATTATTCTTGAGATGAAAAACGAGTGTGCTTGCTTGTCTCCTTTGTGTGAAAGATTTTGATTTTGTTGCTGTGTAATCCAGTACCAGTTCTTTGTGTCATATAGACTACAAACTCTGGTCTCCAAAGACTTCAACAGAAGAATCTTTGAGTGAATTTGTTGCCTTTGTTTCTCCATCCTCGTTATCGAATGCTGCTAACCGAAACTTAAGAATCTTGTGGAGTTTGCCAACAGTCTCGGTAATCTTCTGCGGCTTCTGGTTTTCACCCACTGAAACTTCTGCAAAAAGAAAAAAGAAAAAACCAGAGCAATGATATTGAAAGGGACTAGACGTGATCAAATATTCAATACAATGTTTCTTTGGAGGCAACAAGGTGGAGCAATAAGATAATGTTCGAAGTTTGGCATCAAAGGAGGAGTAAAAGTGAAACTCACCCTTTTCAGAGAAAGCAAGGCATGTACCAATTGTCTCTGTATATTCTCCAACCTTTATGAAGAGATCAAATCTCAAACGATTAAGAATGTTTTAAGCAGAGAGTAACTGAATTTGTAAATTTAGTTACAAATTAGACTTACCAGCTTGAATTTCCCATCAATGGTCAATACCGGATTCAAAGTATCCATTCCCTGAGAAAGAATAAACAAAACGAAACTTAGACCATAAAACCTATACAAAAGCTTCATCCGATCAAAAAGAAAAAGAAAGAAAAAAAAGCTGAGAGTTAACTGATAAAATATATGAAGCGTTTGATGGAATGTCAATGTGCCTCGCAACATCGCCAAGATCCATCAGAACATATTCGGCCTCTGCTTTAGTGATCTGCTTCACTGATTCATCATTCATCATCTCTCTCTCTCTCTCTCCTGACTCAATCTGATAAAACCAAAAAAAAAAAAAATTTCCGGGGAGAAGAACCCTAACATACATATGGACAGGAAGGAACTGAAACAAAAACTAGCAACTTTATAAATCCTGAAACTTTCTAACGCTCTCTCTCTCTTCGTTCACTTTCTGATCACGATTAGCTCTAATAAAATTTTAATTTATTAAATCTCACACTGCAAAACAAACATAAACTTATGTCGAGAATGGCTCACTTGAATCTGTCGAGCAATTACGATTACTCAAAGTGAGGCAATTAAGCTCGAATCAGAGGAAGTGGCGGAAGGAAGAAGAGGATTCGTGAAGTTTTGCGTCAAATTGGTTCTGCTTCTTCTTCGCTATTACTCCGTGAAAAATTGCGCTTCACACGTGAAGAATACTATATACGCGCACGAAGCATATCTGGGCCCATCTCAAATAAAGCCCATTATTTTATCTAAAGGCCCATTACAATTTGTAAATTTACAACCTAAAAATTATTTAAAGATTTACAAAAACAAAGGAACCAGTTGAAGATGACACTGCTTGAAATCGTAAACATGTCATTTCGAAAGCTTTTTATCCCGTGAATTTACAGGTCGTGAATCTACATTATGTTTTACTTTTTGTGTTAATTGTGCTCCATAAAATAAACTTATTTTGAAATTTAAAAAAATATAAAAATGACAGGGTCGAGCAGAAAAATAGATAAATACACTACAGCCAAGCAAAAAAACAGAGTCAACACGACTCAGCTTCAAAAGATTCTGCAAAACTCTCTAATGACAGAGAGGAAGAATCGCCACAAAAAGAAGCTTAAGAAGCAAGATATTGATTTCCCCCTATTTTTCTATTGCTCTTCACACGTCTCTCACTGTTTTATTTTTTTCTTTCATATAAAAGCTCTTTTTAGACTTTTGGTTTCATTTGTTTAGTGGGGAAGTTTCGGTGGATTTTTCCGCACCGAAAAAGTCAAGAGCTTTTGCTTTCCAGGTAATCATCTATTAGCTATCGCGCATTCAATTCTTCTTCTGTTCCTTTCGATTACTAGCTTTGAACCCTATAATCGGTATTCGATCGAATTTTTCTCCGTTTCGTGTTGGTAGATGATAATTTGGGTTTGTTTGGTTGATTGATTGCGGATTTCTCTGTTTTTGGGTGTAACAGGTAAATCTTCCAGAAACTAGTGTGTTCGGTGGATTGATTCTTCCGATCTGAGCCTTCTCATGATTAGTTTTCGATCTTCGAATAAACCAGCTGCGAAATTCTCATCTAAAGCTCCGTTTTCATATTCGATTTCCTATCTCTTTCTACCATCGAACGTCTTCTTCATACGCTACTTCAACTGCTCTAGATTTCGTCTAAAAATCTGACCTTTTGTTCTTCCTCGTTCGCAAATTCTAAAAGCTTGAACCTTTCTTCCTTTCACCCTCTCAAAAACTCTCGTCTTTTCACGTTCGATTAGGTCGTTTGAAACTCTGTTCTTAGAATCAGGAAGGAAGAAAATGGCTGAGAGAAACTGGTTGATTTCGTTCGAGGATCTTCCTTCTCATTTGATCTTGGAGGTGTTGACCTCTGGACGGCTTAATGCGGTTGATCTACTCAGCCTGGAATTGACCTCGAAGGTTTTCGGAGGGAGCTATGGTTTTTCCCCTTTGAAATTCAGATCACTAGCTGATTACGCAGCGTCTCAGCTTTGCTCTGTGCATCCTGTCTATGTGGGAATGGGTTTGACTACACAGAAAGAGCTCTTTGCGAATTGTGAGGGAAACTGGAAGCGGCTCTTGAGGTTCTTGCAGTCAGTTGAGCAATCATCAGATATGGTTGAAACCTCTGCAGGCAATGTATGATTTCATTTCTTTTCTCTGTGAATTTTTCATTTACCAAGTACTAAGTAGTCTTAGGTAGCTCAGTGAAGTTGAGGAACTAATATAATGAAGGTGTCGAAGTATTAGGAATACATAGCTCTGAACTTTATGGCGATTTCTTGGTATAGGGAACTCCAGGATTGATTTAGTTTAGAAGTCACAAATGCATTTCTTTCATTCTTTCTGCAGATGCAAATTACAACAGGAAGGTATCACACGTTGCTAATCAACAACTCAAAGGTTTACTCTTGTGGTTCAAGTTTGTCCGGTGTTCTTGCTCATGGCCCAGAAACTACTCAATGCGTTGCATTTACGCCTATAGGGTTCCCTTTCTCTGCTCAAGTGGCTCAAGTCTCAGCCACACAGAACCATTCTGCTTTCGTATTGCAATCTGGAGAGGTCGGTAGCCTCTGTTTCTATACAAAAATACTTATCTTATTGAGTATATTTTTTGCTTGCCATACTCAGTTATCTGTTTGAAAATCTGGCACAGGTTCTCACATGTGGGGATAATTCGTCGCATTGCTGTGGTCACTTAGACACTAGCCGTCCTATATTTAGGCCTAAGCTTGTTGAGGCTTTAAAAGGAACTCCTTGTAAGCAGGTAAAAATTCATACCAGCCTTATCTTGACAAATCGGTTATGTTTACCTGAATTTATCTAATCTCGTCTTCTGTACCAGGTGGCTGCTGGGCTGCACTTCACTGCGTTTCTATCAAGGGAAGGGCGTGTGTTTACATGTGGATCAAACACACACGGACAGCTTGGTCATGGCGATACCTTGGATAGACCAGTACCCAAAGCTGTTGAACTTCTTCAAAGCATTGGCCCTGTGGTGCAAATTGCAACTGGACCGAGCTATGTTTTAGCTGTGACACAGGATGGCTCGGTTTACTCGTTTGGATCTGGTTCTAACTTCTGTCTTGGTCATGGAGAGCAACAGGACGAGCTCCAGCCGCGTGTTATTCAGGCTTTTAAAAGAAAAGGTATTCATATACTCCGTGTCTCTGCAGGCGATGAACACGCCGTGGCACTTGATTCCAATGGCCGTGTAAGCTCTTTGTTTCCATGTCTCCCTCTCTCTCTCTCTCTCTCTCTGTCTGCATTTGGTTTTGAGAATCAGAAGAATCCTTGTTCTAATTGTTCTTTAACCGCTTAGGTATACACATGGGGTAAAGGTTACTGCGGTGCTCTAGGCCATGGAGACGAAAACGACAAGATCACTCCTCAAGTTTTGGTCAGTCTCAAGAACTGTCTCGCTGTCCAGGTCAGATTCTTCCCCCATGTATTCCATCTCAATGTTTGAGAAAATGATTACCTTTACGACTTTCGTGTAAGCCATATGAATGCGTGTTCTAAGAGTTCTTGAGCACAGGTGTGTGCAAGAAAGAGGAAAACCTTTGTATTAGTCGAAGGTGGAATATTGTATGGATTTGGGTGGATGGGATTTGGAAGCCTTGGGTTCCCGGACAGAGGAGTTTCGGACAAAGTCCTGAAGCCAAGAGTGTTGGAGAGCCTGAAACCACACCGGGTCTCTCAAGTTAGCACCGGTTTGTATCACACCATTGTGGTTACTCAAGGTGGTCGCATTTTCGGTTTTGGAGATAACGAAAGAGCTCAGCTTGGTCACGACTCACTCCGTGGCTGCTTAGAACCTACCGAGATCTTTCTTCATTGTGGCCGTTCTCGTAACCGACTTTGTTGACCTCCAATGGTATAGCAATATGCTGCTAGTGTATTTTGTATGATTTTGTTGTATCCGTTTGATTTTTTTTTTTTTTTTAGATTCATGAGTGTATCAATTGATTCACGTGTATACAACATTAATTACCGACATAATACATTTGATTCGATAACGTTATAACAATGAAATTGGAGTAGGATAGAATAAATTGGAATCGCACAGTAAATTAGATTGATCCGAAACAAATCGTCTACTTATGTTAAAAAAAAAAAAAGAATAATTTTAATTGGTTTTTTCCCTCTTTCATCCTTATCAATTTGGTTATAGGCGAGGTGACAATATTTGAGAGGAAATGAGATAATTGAAAAATAATGCTAGTTGCCTAATAACAAAACACATTAAACGCTAGTTACCAAAATCAGTATGTTCATTACAGTAGGAATTAAATTGTTTGTAATTAAAAAAAAAAAAAAGAAATACAATGTATCATCATCATATCCTCAAGGTTTGAAAGAAATATCAAAAGATGCTATTAATAGAAAAACATAAAAGTACTACTTATTTATCAACATTGACAAAAAGAAAAAGAAAGAAAGAATCCATACTTTTCAACACATGGCACGTTAAAATATCATCACATCATTGCAATTTGCAAAGATTTATCATTAAATTACAAACATATAGTAAGATATTTATATAACAAAACCGCTGGATTTCACGATATTTACAGGATGTTTTGAAAAAGATAACATAGATAAAAAAATAGAATCATTTAAAAAAAGAAACGGATAAGAACACGTCAGGCATGTCAGACCGGTCTTATCTAAAAACTAAAAAATCACAGTCAGCATCCCGTGTAACATTCGTAAATAAATACTCTCTTCCATCACTTCTTTTTTTTCTCATCCCAAATTAACAAAAACAACATTCTCAAACTTATTACAAGAAAAAAAAAAAAAAAAAAAATCGAACAAAAATGTTGGCAATATTTCAGAAAGCATTTGCTCACCCACCGGAGGAGCTCAACAGTCCGGCGTCTAATTTCTCCGGCAAAACCCCAAAACTTCCCGGAGAAACACTCTCCGACTTCCTCTCTCGCCACGGAGACTCCGCTTTCTCCATGAACTTCGCCGATTCCGCCGTCTTGGCTTACGCCAGCCCCGCCGGCTCTCTTCGCCAGAGGCTGTTCTGTGGACTAGACGGGATCTACTGTATCTTCCTCGGGAGATTAAACAATCTCTGCACGTTGAATCGACAGTACGGACTAACTGGGAAAAACTCGAACGAGGCAATGTTTGTGATCGAAGCTTATCGAACACTCCGTGACCGTGGTCCTTATCCGGCCGATCAAGTCCTCAAAGGTCTCGACGGAAGCTTCGCCTTCGTCGTCTACGATTCCCAAAGCTCCTCTGTTTTCTCTGCTCTGGTAAAAATATGATTTTCTCGTTTTGTTAAAAAATGGTTTTTTTTTTGGTTTACAGAGTTTTAAAAGTTTTGATTGAATGTTTTTCAGAGCTCTGATGGAGGAGAGAGTCTTTACTGGGGAATTTCCGGCGACGGATCTGTTGTGATGTCTGATGATCTTCAGATTATAAAGCAAGGCTGTGCCAAATCGTTTGCTCCTTTCCCCACTGGTAAGCAGAATATAAAAGAATCAACATTTTGACAGAGAGAGAATAAACAAAAGAATATGTGAAATCTGAAAGTTTTTGATGGATTGTGATTGCAGGGTGTATGTTTCACAGTGAGAAGGGGCTTAAGAGTTTTGAACATCCTACTAACGAGATGAAGGCGATGCCGAGGATTGACAGTGAAGGTGTTCTCTGTGGAGCTAATTTCAAAGTCGATGCTTGTTCTAAGATCAATGGGATCCCCAGAAGAGGAAGTGAGGCTAACTGGGCTCTCTAGCTAATTCGCGTTAATTCCTACTAAATCGAGATTCTTCTGAGCTCTTTCTTTGTCTTGATGCGTTTTGTTCAACGTACTTACTTTATGTAAATAGCCTCTGATGTTACATCAATAAAGATACTAAATTGCTTTTGTTTCTAGTTGCTAACCTTGCATAGATTAACCCTTGACTCGTTGAACTCGTCGATTTGCAAGAGTAAAAAGAACACAAAAAATATCACCTTTTGACCATAAGATGGAGAGAATAAAACAGAGTACAGAACAACAATCTGTTGACTCTGAATTTTGGATGCTACATGATTAATAAAGAAAGAAAATTACTTTTGCTTCTTGTTTTGCTAACCTTGCATAGATAAACTCTTTACTCGTTGAACTCGTTAATTTGCAAGAGAAAAAAATCTCATCTTTGATTGATACGATAAAGAGTCTAGAACAGTAAAGACAAAAGTGTGTTGATTCTGTGAATTTGGAAGTTCTACAACAACAACAAAAACTTGATCGGATTTTATCATTCATCCTTCCACATGTCTGCAAACTCATCAGGCTCCAATGGGTTTGAAAGCTCATGCATCTTTCTCCTCGTTTTTGCTTTGATTTTCTTAGCAAATTTCCCAGCTTTATTTCTTTTCTCCAACGCACGAATCTGAGGAACAAAATTTGAAAGAAAAAAAAACGGAAAACTTAGACCAAAAATTCATATGATTTACAGGTGCATCAGCAATAATGTGTTATCTGATAGAATTATGAAGAACACAGTACCTGGTTTGGAGATACGTAGAATGGGTTCTCGTAAAGGGTTGGACCTCCAAAGCTGCCTCCAAAAATCTTAATCGGATTTAAACAAAACCTTGGACCAACCTGTCATCAAAATTTCTTTCAATCAACACTAATCAAATCACAATTCCACAAATATTTGTTGCAAATGGTTATAATCAGACCTCGACAAGGGTCATTTTATCCAGACCACCTCTTGCAATCTTGTCTGACTCGTTATGAGGTACCGATATCTGCAATCAAAATAAATATATAAACAGACCTTCACTAGGTAAACCAAAAAATTTTCAAACTTGAAATGACATGAGAGGAGTTGATCTTTAAGATGCTGATGTTAAACCAACCTGGTAATTACGGAACCATATATGGTCATCGACAATGGAGAAAACAAACACATGGTCATGGTAAGGTTTAGACTTCCTGTGTTCCTTGGGGATTCCAAAAACCTGAAAGACATAGGAGAAAACCTAGTTAGGATGTCAAAAAGTCCGAGATATAAACCAAACTAACCAAGACCATAAGGGATCGACCTGTGTTAACATCTCCTTCAAAAGTTTCCAGTGAACATCTTTATCAAAACTGGATGAGAATGTCAAGAGAGGGCGTGACCCTTTCAGATGATTCCCAGTGAGTTTCAGCTCCTCCATAGTGTGAACTTCACACCATATAGAAAATTATTAAATGAGAAGCGAACAAAATAATAATAAGCTAAGAGTATGAATGATTAGATCCAACCAGCTAAATCTGAAACCAAATTTGAGGAGCTGGAGACAATTACCAGCGTTAACCAAGAACTTAACAGAAGGTCCACCAGGGGACTTGACCATCCACAAGTAAAGATCTTTATGCTTTCTACACTAAAGACGAAAACAGATAAACGCATACCAATTTTTATTCTCTTAGGAAGATCAGACAATAGATTATATCAATTAATTCTGGAATTAAGGTACCAAAAGAGATTGGAATATGAACCTCGAAAAACAAGCAGGAAGAAGAGCCCTTAAGCTCAACCAGCTCATTAAGAGTCGCGCCTTTACTGCTCTTAGCTTCCACCTTACTATCCTTCTTACAGTGAGGCAGAAGTGACACCATATTCAACATCAGATGCCGATACCTGAAACTGATCCTTCGGGAACAAGTAACGAGAACCTTCTCTTTATTCCTGAATCCAGGGGAGGAAGAAGACGTTGGTTTGGATTTCTCAGCATCTTCCTCCTTGTCTTTCCAACCCAATAGAGTCCTTTTAGGTCTCTCCGGAGCATCGTCGTCCTTAACCGGTGCCGCCGCTTCAGTCTCGCTGTGCTTTCTCTTCTTCCCCATTTTTGTTCTTGTTTTCTATGGAAGAAACAGCGCTAAATTCTGTTTAGGGTTTTAGTTCAGAGTCAAACCTAAAGGGACAAGCTGGGTTTTACTCGTCTGACGGATAAAACGACAGCGTTTCATTATCATACAAAGGAACGTAAACGAGCCGAGCTTTTAATGGGCCTATGGTTAGCTACAAAATTATATAAGTGTATACAGAGAGATATATAGATTTTTTCTCTCTTTTTTTTTTCCTCTTTCTATATCCCAATCAATAAACATCTTACATCTGTTCGTGTATGTAAACACTTTAAAGATCAGTGTAGTTTTTCTTTCTCTTTTCTTGGAAATGAATCTGTAACAGAAGAATATATATATAAAAAAAATCAAAACGAAAAAACTCGCTAAAGAAGGTACACACCTCACTCGATTTTCTTTACCAACATTTTTATCAAAACCGAATGGGCAAACCAAAGTTCTGAAACGCTCGAATCTCTCCCCTGAGACCAGCAGTGACAATCACCATTCCCCAAGAAGGCGACACATTCACTGAGTTCCCAATTCCAATTCCAATTGAAGACAAATCAGTACTCATACGATTCCCACTTCTGTTCCTTCCAAACAACAGTTTCTCTTCAGGCCAAGTCGCTGACATTCTATCGAAAAAGTATCCGTTTGTTGCGCTCGAAATGATCCCATTCCGTGGACTGTTCAATCGATCCAGAGTCCCCGGCTGCTCCACCGGTGTAGGTGGATGGTTAGCTGTCGAGATTTCGTCCAAGTTATTGGCGTTTCCGTTGAACCCGGCTTTGTTTTGGGTCGTTCCCAAAGTCTCTGTTGAGGCCATTCCGGGCCATGAGATGGCTGCAGACACGTCTTGGCTATGGAAATGCTCGTACGAGTTTGTGACACTAACGTTCTTGTTGTTGTTACTCCTGCTTGTTCGAGAAGCAGGAGATTCGTACTTCCATACGTACACATGTGAATCCTCGCTCGCTGAAACCACGTATTTCCCATCTGCTGTGATTGAGGCAGAGATTTGGCTGCTCGTATTCCGAAACCCTGTTGAATAAATGGAAAAATATCAATACTTTGGCTCGCAAATGAAGTACCAGATGACAAAGCTTGAAACTTTCAAAGCCGTCCGATTTGTTTGTTTACCTTTAAGTTTGTTAACTAGATCAGTTCCATCGACAACACGGACCCGAGAATCAGAAGATGTGACAAGGACTTCAGATGAGCTTCCAGGCACAAACTATGGTATGAAATGAGACAAAGCAAGCAACGTTTAGAACCGTCAAGAACAAAGCCTTTTTGTTTCATGGGATTTTGCTCCTGAATAAGCGATTCTCGCATTACCTGGAAACCAGTTATCTTCTTTTGATGAGCTTTCTTCTTCTTGTTCTGTAGATTTATCTGGCTTTTCTGTTGCAGCTTGTTATCTTGAGAAGAAGAAAAAAACATCAGTTAATAATGGTTAACGCGCATAGCAAACAGCCGAAAATTTCCGAAACAAAATCCCATTACGAACTTCATAATTACCTGATGCACTGTACAGGCGACAACTACCTTTGTATGAACCAACCAACGCACCCTTTAGAAAGTTAGGAAAACTTTTATTAAAAGAGTCTTCATGAGATGCAAAAACATCCTCACGTCAAATAATAACTTGGCAGATTTAGTTTACCTGACCGTCTGGAGTGTAGCAAGCAGAGGTGACCATCTCATGAAGATCATACCAGTCAACTACTTGGCGATCTGGAATGCTCCAAACACGAACTTTTGCATCTAATGAACCGCTGATGAAGTATCTATCATCAACCGGATTAAACTGAATGCAAGTCACTGTTCCAATCAATAGATCAGATCAAACAAGCAAGTTGTTAGTTTTAAAAGCACTACTAAGAAAAAGAAAAATTGATAGCAGCTGGACTGGAGCAGAATCTACTAACCGTAATCACTGTGGGAAAATACTTTCAAGCAAGTCTGGCTGGACAAGTGCCACAGACGAACTGTTTTATCCATTGATGAAGAAAGCAAATGCTGGGGAATGTAGAAAGCTGATTTACTCATAAAATCTTTTCAACCAACCAGTTTATTCTAAACAGAATCAACAAATAAAGTGACTGGACTAACCTGAGACTTGGACCAAGCAAGGTCAAGCACATCATCCAAATGTCCCTGAAAGGAACAGAAGGGTTTGTCCGAGAGCCCGAAAACAGAATCTGGAACATATATGTTGTCTAAACTCAATGACTTTCTACTTATAGAAGTTCTCCCTCTTCTCCTTGGTGACATAGTAGTTGGTTCCGGAGACCCATTATTAGCCATAAGCAACAGTTCCGGTCTATCCAGTAATAACTCTCCTTTCTTTTCAGCTTCGACGACTTGCCAGATATGAATGACGCAATCCTCACCAGCACTAGCAAGATATTTACCATCCAAACTAAACTTAATGCTCCAAATAGAACCGTTATGCGCTTGAATCTCCTGCGTCTTGTACAATGCCGTGAGTTCTTTAGAGGACTTGCCATACTGTCTAACCCTAACTCTTTCCGGGCCGTGAAAAGAAGACTCCTGAGAATCATCTGTAGCAGAGCTCGACCTCCGACCACCTCTCTCTGATGATGTATCTTTATCATCGCTGCTTCGTCTCTCTTTGCTATGACCAGTCATGCTACTTGCAACACTCTTTATGCTCTTAAACCAGCTTCCTTTCTTCTTAGACTTGTTATTGTTACCACCACAGTCTTCGTTTTCCTTAGATCTCGTAGAGGCCTTATCGGAATCCTCGACGTTTTGTCTTCTCATAAGCTCCAGAACAATGGGAGAATGTCCCACACACATCTCAAACTCCTCCATCGTCATCTGTGTGTCAGTTCCAACTTCCTTTACCTTTTTCCATGTACCGTCTTCTTGAATCTCATTCACCACAAACTCTTTCCCATTATCGAGATTCTTTATAGTACACACTTCCACTTCCTCATTAACTACACACTCGCTAGGGTTTCTCAATACGCATTCAGAATTTCCATTTAAGCGCGAGGAATCACTCGAATTCTCACAAACCATTGACGAATCAGCTCTAACTGATCCGTGATTAAGATCACCCTTGTGCGAGAAATTGCAATTTACAAATGGCGGGCTGGTTTTACTGATCTCGGAATGTGAAAGTTTAGAGTCAGAAAAAGAGCAAGAATTACCCGGCGGAGGACATCGACGGTCACGATCTCCACATTGGCTAGTGGAAATTTCGGATTTCGATCTCGTGACGCAGGTAGCACTGCCGCCGACAGACTCCCCGTGATCTCGCCGGACCAATTGATTACACGAGATCGATCGGGAAATGTCGGATGCTCCATTCGAGCCGGAATCGGAAACGGGTTTTAACCGGGAGTGAAGAGGTTCGCGGCTGAGACCCATTTCGCTTAAAAGCCTCGAGCGCCTCTCAGAGACAGAAGCGGGTTCGGAGATCCAAACGTCGAACCTTGAGGAACCCATTGGAAACCGTGGGACGGGGAATGGGTATCGGCGGCGGCGAGTACCGTTGGGTTCTTCCGAGGAGATCCGGGGAGAAGATTCCGAATTGGCGAGGTCGGAATCGTAATCGGAGTTTGAAGCGGAGCAAGAGCAAGAAGAGGAAGAGGCTAAGCGATCAAGAGACTCGTAGAAGCACTCGCTCTCCTCGTCCTCTTCCTCGTTTTGGTTGCTCATGGTCACTTCGTTGTGGCCAGCGAAGCCATTCCCATCGGAATAAATGTGTGATTTGATCAAACAGAAGCAATATTTTGTCGCTGGATTTGGGGATTGTGCGGGTTTTGCAGAATTCGAAAAATCAGATTGTGGATTTTCGGGAGAAAGTCAGATCCGATGAAAGGCAAATAGAGAGAGATATGAGTTGGGGGTTCGGAATTGTCTGTGTGTAGAAGAAATCAATGGAGAGAGAGAGAGTCTCGAGAGAGACTAGAGAGAGTCGAGAGAGAGAGAGAGAACGAACTTTTTTGTTTTTCTGTTTTTTTTTTCTCTCTGCTCTCTAGTTTAATTTCGTTGCCTCTTTGCAGCACTATGTATTCAGCCAGAAATTAGATCTTCGATATCAATAATACTCCTCCATTGACAATAATATGATTTTACTATGATAAATTTGACTATGTAAATATGTGTATTTGGCTATTTGCCATATGCTTGCTTAGATACCATAATAAATTGATAGAGCTTCTATATATTAAAAGAAGGCCGTGTAGCATACTGCCACAGTGCCATTGTTCAAGTTTATTTATTTTCCTTGATCAACAATTTATTACACTTTGATATAATGTATTTTATTACTATTTTTATATATACATTCCGGCAAGTGTTATTACAAAAATATTTCTCATAAATACCGACACAAAATTTGTTGGTTTTCCAAGTCAGATACTCTTTTCTTTTCCTTTTTGTTGTAGAGATACTTATTCTTTTATATATATATATATATGTGTGTGTGTGGATTTAAAATTTTAAACGCAATCAAATTATTTTCTTACAGTAAACATATATAATTAATCAACAGATAATGAATAAATACATTTAAATTGATTTAAATCACAAACTATAATTTTTAGTGATAGTTCGTGAAAACAAATTTAAGTCAAAAGCATTTCCAAAAAGGTATTATTTGAAATACAGTTGGTTTAGTAACTTCGTTTTGAATATATATGTATATATGAAATTAAATTTTGCCACGATTAAAAGGTTCATCTAGCAATAGCATTAATACTGTTACTTTGGAATTCCTTAAATATTAAGTACATCGGTGTGGTAAAATAAACAGTAGAAAACTCTAACAAAAACTCAAAAAGTGAGTATCATATCGCGAAACTAAACCATCAATTAACCGATTTATCCATCCAAAATATCAAATCGCATAAAGTTCACGAAGATCATGATTAACGCAATCTATATATCTTTCGCTTCAAAGGCCCACCCCAACAAAAAATGGAATAAGAACCATAGGTAACGCTCAAGGCTCAATCTTTGTGATTATACGAGGTTTTATATCGTTTCATAAGATGGAAAATAAAATTAAAAGTTAAAATAAATAAAAAAAAAACATAAACAAAAAAGGTGGAAACAATAGGGAGTGAGGAGAAATGGGCCTTACAGGCCCACAAATAGTAAATGCAGAGAGAAGAGGACAACTAATCAGTAACACATGCCCCTTCCCTACTCTACTTTTCCCGTCCCACCGTTATTTACACTCCGTTCCCTCTCTCTCTCTCTCTCCAGGACCATTTTTGTTTCTACTGATTATGTATGCTAATCAAGAGATTAAACATTTCGCAAACGTTAACAACAAAAAACAAGAAAACATTTGACAACTAATGATATCCGACCACTAGTCTAAACATGTTTATGACACAGAGACATGCAAATATCAAATCACGAGCTGTAATTATTTTTTCTCTATTATGGATTAAATAACCCTTAATTAAACTATAAATTTGGGCGACAACACAAAAAAAGGTAGATTTGTTTTTTGAAATTTCTTGGAATTCTAGATCAATTACTGGCTTAGTTTTGGTATTTTTCTTCTTGTTTTAACAGTATGTGTCTAATGGTTTCGCTGTTTTGTGAAAATATTAGTTTCGCTTATATCTTGTTCTACAAACATCAAATGATTTTTTGTTGTGACACCAACTGATTTCATGCGATCACATTAGAAATAGTTTTGAAATTTTGACTCATTTTCGTAACTTTGTTTATGCTACTAAAACCAACATTGCATTATAGAGTTATTGTTTGATAGTAGAGTACCCTAGACAGTTTGGAAGAAAAGAAAAAAAAAAAAAGAGATCCTCCCCAGGAAAAAATAAAAATAAATAAAGGGTGAAAATGTGGTTACAAGAAATCAGATAGTATAAGTCTCTGAGCTCTCTTTGCACCATTATGTTTTTTTGTTTCCATTGTAGCGTTTTGCGTTTTCTCTTGGTTTCATTTACAACATTGTTTCACAATATTTAGTAACCGGAGCTTCAATAAACTAGTTAATCTGGATATAGGTATGTCAGAAAGAATTCGAAGCTAACGAGTGACATAACATTTTGTTTTAAAAAGTAAGATAAAAACACTACAGAAAAAATCGCTAGGCGCTAGATGAAATTAAATGTAAGAATCTCAATTGGTGTGTTAATTTCTGATGGAACATACTGATCAAGCAGAAAAAAAAAAATATTTGGTAGATTATGCTGATCTACAATTTGTGCAGGTGAAAAAACGTTAGAACCCGTTGACAAACAAAAAAAAAAACGATAGAACCCATTGCAAACAGCGTGATTAATCTACAAATAATGTTTTTCATGAAAACTATAAATTAAGGTTCTAATCAGTTTTATTGATGCAACGTTGTAGTATTTGAGATATGATTGCCAAATAAAAGACTATTCAAACAAAATATCTCAAACTACTTGACCTGGTAAAGATATTAATTGAAATTATGATTGATTCATCTCGGCATCCATTCAAATCATAGCATTGCATACTTCAAATCAATCACCGAGAACCATTCCCGGCCTTACATCACATTATAGTAATTATAAACATTATCATCAATTTAAAATAAAATCATAAGAGAAAAAACAGAGGAATAAAAAAAGAACAGCGAGATTTTTATTAAATGGTGTAAAAGAGTATTGAATTAGTATTATTTTTTGTATAGTTATTATGGTTAAAGTGAAACATTTAGTTATGTCAAAAGCTGGAAACCGGTCTGTCATATACAAATAAATAAATAGAATGACATTATAAATAAGATAAGAAATTAGTAAACAGAAATCGAAATATATATAAAGAGTATGATAGGGTGTCGCCGTCGACCGTTGAAGTTGCAAAACTTGTCAGTGTCTTCAGATCAGCCACGTCACTCTCCTCCTCCCCCCATTCTTCTCTCTTTGTCTTTATTTCTTTCTAATATTTTATATAAACCGACTAAATTCAATGGTATTCTAGTAAAATAGATAAATGACATTCGCAATAGTTGTCAGGAAAACATGTTGTTTTTTTTTTATAAAAAAAATTGTGATTCTTTGATGAAAAAAAAATTACTTACTATCCTGGCGGATTATATATATAGACTTGTATCTTATATATCGTGCATGAGATCATCATATGATAACGTTTTGAACAACTGTGTGATAATTTTGACTTGCTTTGTGTTTGCTTCATGAATTTGTTTAGATCTGAAAGGATTTCATATTTGGCTATTTAAAAATTGAATTAGGATCATCAGTCTAGGTATGTTTTCGGAATCTAACAGGTTCAAGTATTTGCGTTAAAAAAAAAAAAAACTAAAACGGGCTCAACTACTCAAGTGGTTTCGGGGGATAAAACACACATAGGTTATAGGGACATCTTCAGAAAAAGTCAACTATTAAATCTGTTGTAAATAGGTGTTTAATTAATTTATATCAGAATAAATAAAATAAAATTATATTATCATTAAAAAGATACACAAAACCGTTAGAAATTTAATGGTCTGAATCATTCTCACCCACCAACCTCTATTTAGAGCTCGTTGGCATAACTTCACTCATTCGCTGTTGGCATGACTTCATCTATTTAGAGCTCGTTGGCATAATTTGATTAACACTTTAATATTTCTTTTCTTCTCATGGGATGGTATGTATACGTAGATTGATAATAGCAGCTTTGAGAAAGCTAAGACCTTCACAAATATTGATGAGGTGTCTATAACTATTAACAAACGCGAAGACAAATCTTGACCAAGCAAAAATGATCACAGTTTGTTTTTACTTATCTTTATCCAAATGTCCAATTTTTCTTCAATGACTTTCTGTTTTCTTATCGACAACAACATATGTAAAAATTTGTAGATGATTCCCTTTTTGGTATAATTTTTTTCTTGGGGCGAAAGTAGAGTTTGACCATATATTTCTTTGTCGGGTCGGCCTAAATTTTGGGATGCAAACACTTGAGAAATTGAGATAGCTTTGTTTATCTTGTTTGGTTAGATTTAGACGCACACGTCTAACTTTCTTGTATAGAGACATGGCTATTATTATATAGTTGTGATTTTCTTACATTTATAAGAGATTTAAAGCAACAAGGTTTGGGGGAAAAGATGCAAAAGCTGCATATATAAAGTTTTCTTATCTCAACAACTATTAGGATAAAAAGATAGAGTTGTATTAGGAGCATATATATTCTTTTTTTTTTTATTGTGATAAGGAGTCTTACTCTAAATTATTATTGTGACCTTTTTTGTTTGTAGGATCACTCTTTATATGTCACATTATCTGAATATATTAAACTGATTTGTAAACAATCAATTGAAAAGTTGTTATAAGTATCATTGGAACTGGTTGTACCCGCTAGATCTGGTCCATAAACAAATTTATTACAGAATTTACGCTAAGTCAATAAAATGCCAAAATCTCCAATCATAGTATTAGTAGGATCATCTAATTCGTATCAACAAAACAAACTCCAAGTTATTAATAAACGCGACAAGCTGCAAACTTCGGCGAGATATTATCTTGACGGGTCAGTTAGTATATTTGACAAATCTGCACAATTCTGAAATATGTGGATTTAGGTGCATCACGAGAGTCCGAGATATGCGAAGTGACTAGACTTGGCGAAAAGCTATAAAATAGGAGACAAGTTTAAGGTTAACAGAACTTTTGACCTATATTAGCAATTGTAAGCTCTGCAAGTTTTGTATATAATATAAAAACTCTTTTTTTTCGAAATTAATATGTGTAGTTGCTTCCTACAAGTATCTTGTCTGCATTTCCCTAAACTTGACCTCTTACAACTGTTTGAGCGTGGATTTAGGTAATATTTTTATCGGTGGCGTTCCATTAAACTAACAAGTCACGGTAATGCATTTTCTTGTTTCTTTTTAAAAAATTAATTGGAGGTGACTACTCAAGTATTCGAGAAGACACTAAAGTCAATATTTAACATGTTAAGTTGATTATAAAATTAAGAGAAAGTACAGAGGAAAATGCGACTTGAAAGTTAAAAGTATCTGAGATCTAACAAAGGACAAATGGGTGTGAGCAATCATAAGTTTCTCTCTGTTCTGGCGATCCTCTGAAAATTAATATAATAAAAAATGCTAAACGCATTTTCCCACATGACAAACATACGTAATTACGTACGTGTAACGTGTGGATACAAGCAATTGTATATCTACAATGTATTGTATGATTAGTATTAGTGTGCTTAGATGTAAATATATGTATGCAATTTTGCACGTATAAGTGTTGCATTTGTTGTACTTGGAACATGTATAGATTATGGTTATAAGCTTATGACTGATAAGAAACAATTTTAATTTTTTTTGTTTTAAATTGTTTAATTTAGAAGTTCAAATTTTCTCAATGTCCGTTTGAAGAAAAAGGATAATTAGATTTCAGATTTTTTTTCTTTAAATAAAAATAATTCCCTCATATTCTTGGCTGATATTAAGATGATAATGGTTTGTAAATTGGTATCTTGAATCATAATGTGCTAATGGTCATGTGCTATGATGAAGCATATGTTGGGGTACTATGCCAACAATTGTTTATTTTAGTTTTTTTTTATGTACAATTTGCTCATAATTATTCTATCCTAAGTCCTAACGACCTTGCTGAATGCTGCTAAACAGTCAATATATTTATATAATATTGAGAGAGAGTTAATAGGGATTACGTGTTCTATGACATTTGGTATTTTGACGTATATTATGTACAACAATGAAATGTATGTTTAAAGACTTCGACCTTTTGACCCAAAAGGAAAAAAAAACCTCGACCTGATGGCCCCTAATTGTAATAGCAGCTATTACTCTTACAGGTTGGGCCCAACATTAGTGCTTGCGACTTGGCTTTCGACAGTCAATGATCTGCTAACCAGAAGCTCAAATACCCAGAATTATGGAAGTCTTGTAGTTAAACCTGAAATATGTATGTGGATTTTAATTTTTTTAAATGTGGATTTTTCTAGGTCTGCTTGTGGTTAACAGTGATTAATGTAGATGAAACAGTGAAGTTACTGATAAGATTCTTAAAAAAACTATATAAATCAGACGAAATCAGTGATTTAAGCCACTCTAAGAAATCCATGTTTTCTCTTCACTTCACCTGAACTAAATCATGTACAACTTTCTCCTTAAAATCTTAACTACTTTTCGCCTGAAAAAAGGTCTAACATCGCCTGTTATGAATTTTTACATCAGGTATTTCTGGATTGACTAGACTTGGAATTGAGCCTGTACATTTTACGTTCTTTTTTGTGTGTCAAACTTAGTTTAAATAATGATCACATAATGCTTCCTCTCACATAACAAAAAAAAAAAAAAAAAAACAGTGAATCAGAAAACATGTTTTCTACTCTATCTTTATACATTACATGACACATGACAACATACAATGACTGATGACAAGAAACAATCATATCTCAGTGTTTCTTGTCGACACCATCAAATCCAAAACACCCTATCGGATAAGTAACAGTACCGGATACTAAACAAACTGAGCGATCACCACAAGAAGACAGTACCGGATGCTAAACGTTGCTTGCTGTGAAAGTAACGTTTTTTAGTAAGACGGATTCTGGTAAGCATTACGAGCACGAGAGTAGCAAACGTAATAGAACTGAGAGACGATAGCAGTGAAGAGGGTAAATGCAGCACCAGCTGCAAACACTCCTTTCCTTATAACTTCACAGCTCGGCGGATTATCATTGTTCCACATCTTCCTATACTTTGTGTGGTAAGCATTTCTGATTGATGCCGCAAGCAAACATATTTCAGCAATCAGGAAGAATACCCTGCAATAGAATTCTACAAATTAATGATCAAACCCCATTTGAAGAGTTTAAGACCTATGTGATCTTGTCGAGGAAAAATTTAACATGAGATTGGTATGTTGTTTGTTACCAGCAAATGAGGAAGAGAAGAATAGCACAAGCTCTTGAACCGCCGGGGTTAAGGGACTTTCCACAGCAGAAGCAACGGCTAGCCACCATAATAAGGACCTGGCTTATAAAGAGGAGTGCGAATGCAACAGCTCCATAGCTCGTAGCAATGTCCGTGCCATATACACAGTACTCATATGCCTTCTCATTGTCCGTCATAACTTTGCCCTGTCAAAACAAATGAATCTTTACCACATAAAGAAAACATATGCAGAAACCACATTTAAGGTCTTGCAGAGCCAATACATACTAGAAGATTTGGTTTTGATCTAAACATATGACATTAGGCTTTAGCTAGAGAGCTAAATAGTAGCTCGAATGTGGAATCTCACAACACTTACGAAGAAAGTTTCCATATATAATTGGATCTTAATATACCCTTTATTATAGGCTCTCTGTGTTTAGCTAATAAGTTAATCAGTATGTGGAATTTCAACAATGCCATAGGCTAAACTTGACAAGAAAGTAATCCAGTCACTACAATTTAAGATCGCAGCACCAATGGAGAGACTACTTAGAGAGGGAAGCTTCACTGACAATAGTCTAGAAATTATACAGAATCAAAGATACAGAGTGAGCAAGAACCAAGAAAAGCTATCAAGTAAAGGAGAAGACAAGGGAAGAGAGAATGGACTTACGACACTTCTTCTCTGCTCGGCGGAAATGGCTAACCCAACGGCGATGAGATCGAGGATGAGCACAATTATCACTACAAGCTTCGAAGCCATTACTGATTTAAACTCTGAGCTTTCTCTCTCTCTCTCAAGCAGCTTTTGTGGTGATTTCCTCTTTCACTTGAAAATAGCAAATCGTCGATAACGTCAAATGAAGCTTTGACCCAATTTTCTCCCTCTTTTGAAGAAAACAATTCACAAAAAAAATGTTCTTTAGTTTCAATTAAACAGAGAAAACAACGACTGTTCACTGCTTTAGTGGAGTGTCTGCAAAAATTAAAACGGTTTAAGAAAGTGGATTAGTTAAAAGGTCGCCGTCTCTTCACGAAGACTAAAGTGAATGGTTTAGATCTAACCGGCTGATCTGGCGACTGCTGTATTATACGCGTCGGTTTTACCGGCAACTGGTAATTCCGGTTTGTCGGTTGCCCTTCAGAAATATATTGACATTAACCATATAGTATTGAACTCACTAGTCTTTTTGTTTGTTTGTTATTTTTTCGTGATCCTAATATTTGATTCATAATACCTTCTGCTAAAGGCCCATATACTTGGGCTCGACTATGATCATGAATGGTTTTATAAAAAAATCAGCTTTACTACCAAGTTAAGTTACCACTTACCACCAACAACAAATAACGAATCTGTTTAAATATATATATGTTCATTTTATGGAAATAAACAACTTAGATTTATTTTCTGTTTTTGATATCTTTTATACAAATATAATACAATGCATATCCTTCTACGATCAATAATTTATATATATAATTTGTGTAAGATTTAGATATAGCTAAATAAGTTCAATAGATACAGTAACTATATTTTTGTCCTTTTTCAGACTTTTGTTGTTTTGGAGAATAGTTTAATTCGATTTCTCGAAATATTTTCTATATATCTACAATATATTTCCAAATTTCTATTGTATAAGGAAACAGAGATAATTACTTGTTAAGAAAACGAGGTTTGGCGACAATGAAAAAACGAGGTTTAAATGTTCAGAAAAACAAAAAGTCTCAACTAAATATAGTGAATTCATTAATTCGCCAGATTAAAACTGAAATCTTGAATAAAAAAAAATAAAAACAAACGACGATTGAATTGCTGCCAGAAGATGAAACTCATGAAATGCTTTTTTATGTTCCTTCCTTATATTACCTGAAGTTACTGATTTATCTGTAAAAACAGCGTACGTTTAATGCATTTGGATTTTCACATTCCATATTGGAAAAGAAAAAGCGGGTTTTCCAAGATTTAATACCATAAGTAAATCATAATACTAAATGGTTTTTAAAACCCACTTTTAAAGGAGATTATATATAGATTTTTTTCTATAGATAATAACATCTCTTTATTAGACCTTTCTCTTAAGAGGGCTCTGTTCATCTTCCTACCGAGGAAAGGTAATGATGTTGGCCAACAAAACAGAACCCAAGTTTGGATGCTATCGTAATGTTTTGGCTGTTTGGTTTCGTCCTTCGAAATGGCAAAAAGCTTCGAAGTGGTAAGAAACCTTTTGTTCACTTGCGTTAGACTGTAAGAATTTTGTTTCCTGTTTAACTATTTAATCAAATCCGTCTTCTCTGCAGCAAAATCCATATGCAAAATCTGCTATCTTCTGTCAAAGTGCAACGGAGACGAAGAGAGTGTATGGTTAATCAATCCAGGTCCGATATTTCTCAACTCCTTCCTTATGGCCGCTTTCCGGAGGCACTTCCTAAGGTATACATGAGGCTAATCTCAGTCACCATATGTACAATTTTCTTTTATATTGATCAAAATCTCGATGATCAATACTTGCCTTATCTTGTTAAATTAAATTTTTCTACATTAATTATTTTGTTTTTTTTGGGTTTGAATATTAAAACCGTGTAGGCGAAGCATTTCTATGAAGATGCAAAAAGGTTATCGGCTTACGATCAGGTCGAGTACTTCTGCACATCCATCTTGCAGAATTTTTCTCCTTTAAATTATCAAAGGTAGGTTGTTCTTGATGCCTTGTAACACACGGTAACAGTAAAAAAAATGTAATGGTTAAAAAATTCCTGATTACTTATTGTTTCTCTCGCAAGTGATGTTCTCCTCCTACCGGAAGAAACTAAAAAAGCAATGGCCGGATTGATATTTTCGGCATCAAGAATCGGCGAGCTTAAGGAGCTTCAAAATATAAGGAGCTTGTTCGTTCAAAGATTTGGGGTTCAGTTTGACAAAGATTGTGTAGATTTGCGTCCAGGGAACCTCGTGAGTTCGGAGATAGTTCAGATTCTAGACACGACGATGCCGCAAGATGCAATTAGTCCAGAGATTCTAATGGGAATTTCCCAAACCAACATTACTGCTTCTGTGGAATTAAGTGAAATTTTTGCTTCCAATGATAATCTTGGCATTGCCGATTCTAATGCGGTGAAGATAGAGAAACCGAAAACTGTTGTTGGGAGAGAAAAACTAATGAAGGAGAACTCGAAGTTTCAGCATTCAAATCTTGGAGAGTCGCGAGGAAGAGATCGATCATCGTTCATGAGATAAGAGTTGATTCAATTCGGATTGTTGTTTGGTTTGAATGTATTCATTAGATTTTGAAGTCTTATACTATTGTAAAAGCTGCATTACTTTTCTTTCTCTCTTCATATCCAGTTAATTTCAGAATTTTATATCACTACTTTTTTGTTGACGTCAATTTTTTATTACTTAGTTTTAATTCTAATAAGTAAAAAGGATGTGCTTCCATTTTAATGCATTTTAAGTTTCAGAAATCTGATTTCTTAAAAGTTATCATTATAATTATAAGCAAAGTAAAATTTTAGTTTTAAGCTCTCTCATTCAATTTTAAGGTGGCTAATTACTTTTTGCCCCTCCTTAAATTTGTTTAAACATATTTTTATAAAAACAAATTAAAACAAACAAAAAATGTTGGCCGTATTAGGTTAAAAAAATTCCAACCGAGAAACTAACTTAATATATATATATATATATCAAGTTACTACCTTATTTTCTTAATCGTTGTTGATTGTTTGTTTTACGTGGATCTAAATTCATGGTAGATTTATTTTAGTTTTTGTTTAGAAGGGTGCGTGGTTAATAATTTGATTACTGAAGAGTTAGCTACCAATCGGTGATAGATTCCAAATAAGTGTTCTAGGTTTGTTCTGTTTCTTATAAACAGAGAAGACATAGCCCGTGTGTTATTCTTATAAAAACAACTTCGTTTGCCTTGCACGTAGAGCACCACGAGACTTCCAATTGCTTTTGATTATGTTAGTTTGGTTTTTTTTTTCCCTTTTTCAGATTTGTTATATTTATTTAATTGTATAGTTTGTGATCTTTGATGAGCGATCGACTCATTTTTATAATGTTTTGTTTTAGGACTTTGAAATATGCTAGATCAGTCTATTTAATAAATTTGGATTTAACTTATCTGTTGTTGTTATTGGGTTATAGGTTGTCTCGGTGGCTGGTTGTATCTATTATCGAGATGCCAAAAGGTAGTCTTTGAGCTTAGTTTTGTGGTTATATTTGTTTGTTACACTTGTATTTTGTAGTTACGTTTGTGTTTATGTTCGTTTGTTTATACGGTTTTTTTGGTTTTCTTGCTTACTGGTAGATTTTCAGCCGTCTGTGTTTGGTTTTTTTTGTAGTTGATGGTGTGGGTCTAGACATGGTCGCCTGCGAGTTTGTATGGTTCTCGTGTTGTTTATGGTTTTTTTGTTGTTGTAGTCTGTTTTTTTTTTTTAAAGATTAAAGTGTTTGATGGAAATAAAGTTTCTAACTGATTAGTTTTACACTCTTCGTGGTTTATTGTAACTTTTTTTTTAAAAAAAAGATTAAAGTGTTTGATGGAAGTAAAGTTTCTAACTGATTAGTTTTACACTCTTCGTGGTTTATTGTAAACTTTTATGTTCTGCGAGCTGTTTTTTTTTTTTTTTTTTGCTATTTTTGTTATCATCTCTTCTTTATCTCTCTTTTTAAAAAAAATTGTTTTAGCAACTAATATGGGTTTTATTTTTTGTATTTTCTTTTTTAGGGTTCGTGTTTACTTATGTGGAGGTGGTTGTGGTGTTTACGGGTCTGATTTTTGGTTTGGCTGAGTGATTTATCTGCATATTATTTTTTATACTGTTCTTAGTTAGGGTGTTTGTGATCTATTTGTTATTGATTATGTGTCTGCATGTTATTTTTTGTACTGTTCTTAGTTATGGTGTTTTGTGATATATTTGTTATTGATTATGTGTTATTGGTTGGTTTGATTTTAAAAATTTACTTTTTACCTTCGATAGGTACCTTTTTTGTGTGTTGATCGTTGTTTCTTTTGCTTTTTAATTTTGGGTGATAGTGGTTCTCGATTTTCATTTTTTTGTTTTTGTGTTCTTGGTTGTGCTGTGTAGGTGGGTCTCTCTTTGTAGTTGTTTTATGTTCATTTGCTAAGTATGTTCGTATTTTGATTGGATCTATATGTTTAAGATTTATTCATCTCTGATCAATTTTGTGCTAATAATATTGATGCTGATGAATGTATCCCAGTCCTGAGACGTGAGATTACATACGCCTAGATCTTGATCACAACATATCGTTTCAATTCCACCTGTAAGACTTTTGACTTTTGTCTAATATTATTCATAAGAGATTCTATATTTTTGTTGTGATTACAATAACTCAGGTTTGTAAGTTAGATCTAATTAGATTTTTTGTGTATTTTATTTTTTAAAACAGGTGTGGACTCTATAGCCAGGTCGGAGATCTCTTCCAGACTACGATAAGATCAGGTATTCAGGTTTGGATTCTATCGCTTTTTCTCTTTGTTCACGGTTTGTATAGCCATTAATCTCTTTCACATAATCACAAGTAGAGGAGAAATGAGATCGGTCTTAGTAAATCTCAAAATTCTGACGGTGCGATTCTAGATGATTTTTGCAGTTGAAACTGTTAATTGTTACGAACCGATCCTGAGTTTGAAATTTGTTTGTGTCTGTGTGTGTGTGCGTGTGTTTGTGTTTTGGCCAGTTTGGATTTTGGATTGTTTGAGGAAAAGATGGGAGCTTAGAGTTGGAATGCATCGTTACAATTTGGTTGGCTGATTCCTATATCAGCCAATGTCTTGGTGAGACAATCAGATTCTATATTAGAAGAGAAAAGAAAGATGAAAGCAATGAAAAAAATGGGATAGTATATTCTTGCTATATTTCACTGGGTTGTATGGTTTTTGATTTTCTTTAACGTTAATAATATAACTCCATGGTTTTGTTCACTACTGCAGAAAGATTAAGAGGCTGCGTATAAGTGGTGCTTTGGTTTTCTAACACAAATGATTTTGTGCTTTGTATCGTTGTAAGTTTATCGTTATTGTTATTGGTTTTTTTTATTGAGTTTAAGTGCTTTGGTTTCAAGTTGCTTTTTGTTCGTTCTCCGCCCGTCAAAATGAAAGCGTGGTGCTGTTCCGGTTGTCTGATCTTTGGAGGCTATAGCCTATCCTGGGACACCAACAAAACTCGGGAACGGTATTTTTGTTAGGCCTTCTTCTGTTGCCATGGGGAATCATGCAAGATGTTCTCTTTTTCACAATGACAATAACGGAGTCGAACGTTGCGGTGACCGAGGTTTTGTTAAATCAGATAATTTTCTGTTTAGTTTTAATCCAATAGCTACAGCTTACAGGTGTCTCTCGGTTGATCATGGTCTATACGATTCAATGATATTCGTGAAGATCCTTCGTGTTCGTCAGGAGAAGGCTCGAGCTTGTATTATGTGACCAGCAGGTTTGCTATATTTGTACGTTCGTTATGGTAATGTTTCTTCGTATTAAATGTATTAACGTTTTTGGTTGCACAGGGTATGAAGATACAAGCGACTGTCTCTATATTAAGCTAGAATGTTAAACAGAGCACATGATTTCTATCTATCATACCGCTGCCTTCACTGCCACTGTTAAATTTTTGGGCTTGAATTCAATTCTCGCTCATTTGAATGGGTTTTGTGTGTTATTGTCTCTTGTGTTCAGTGTTTGGATATTTATGTGTATTCATATTTTCATTTTGTTTTTCCTTTTCAGTAGGAAAGGCTGAGATTATTTTTATTACTCTCTTAGATTTGATTGCTCTTGGATATTTTTTTGGTTCTTTTATTTTACTTGCGGGGAAGACAGTGAAAAGAACAAGAAGAAGAACAAGAAGAAGAACGTAACTATTGGCACTTTGATCTTTTGCACATTCCTCAGACTAAGATCTTTTTTATTCCGAATTGTTTTTGTAAATTTTATCTTTAGGTAACACTAATCTTATTTGGTCTTTTAAGTAAATAAATATCTTCCTCTTTTAGTTTCTTTACGGGCTACACCGGTTTCAATAGGAAATGCATTGAAGTACACTTTATGTAGACGTTTTGTTTTAGTTCCCCTGTTGCTATATGTTTGAAAAACCTTGAAACGATTATATGACTCACAAACAAGAACCTGTAAATTTTAGTTGCAATTATGGCATTTTAAATTATAGATGGATCAGGAGTTGGGACCTTCTATGGTTAGCATGGTTATCCAAATTGTCCTCTTCAAATTATGTATGGTTTCTGTAAAATTGTGTCACAGGTCCGTTTCTTTGATTCATAGTTGATCACATTGGTGCTGAATGATGTTATGGTTAATCACTGACCTACCTCTTAGATTCATCGTACTGAACTCATCGTTTTTTTTACCATAAATGGGAAGCTCTCAGGCCATTAAAGGAGAGAAAACACCAGATGAAACAAGAAGAGTCACAAGTACAAAGGAAAAAGAATTTATCAGGGAAATATTCGAGTAGTAATTTGCATCATCCCTGTAATTTGTTTCAAGTTGTTGGAACTACATTTCAAAAACGTTTAATGGTTGACCAGAGTATCAAACAAAAAGCACATAAGATACACTGAAACAATGGTTAAAATGATAATTGTTTTAACGGAAAATAAATGTGTGATCAATATGAATAAAGAGAAGTAAAAGATAGCGTTTTGAAAGTTAAACTAAGAAAAAAAAGAAGAAGACTGGAGCAGTTCCAGAAGACAAGACTAAACTTATGTAGAAATTATATATCATGAAGGAGAAAAAGAAGAAGAAGAATATGTTGAAGATTCTCGAGAAACAACGAAGGGAAATCAAAATTAAGAATCTAGAGATATATAAATTTAAAGCCTTCGAATATATGTAGTTAATCTATATAGTATCGGTGTTAATTAGTTTTTTTGTGTTTCTGATTTATGTGTAATATTGTTGATAAAGAAGTTAAAGCCTTCACATACATGTAAGTGTGATAGATGGAGTTTAAAAATTGATGAATATGTAATTTTAATTTTATGTCTTACGTTGCTGTTAATTTGTATTTAGTCTACCATGATAATAAATTTAATGGTTTGGATTTCGTTTCATAAACTTTACGCTCGTGCCTTGCGCGGGCTAACCACCTAGTTTTCAATGGTAAGTCAATGTATTTAGATTAATCAAATACAAATTTGGTAAAATATTTAGATTAATTTGTGAAAAAATATCAAAAAATATTTTATTACAATTTTTTTTTTAGTTGTTATCCATAATATCAGTTTAATATACAGATGAATGTATATTATGGAATCATATTAGTTGAAAAATAATTAAATTTGAAGTACCAATTTCAAGCGTTAATACTATTGGTTTTTTTTTTTTTTTGGTCGTGCGTTAATACTATTGTATAAATCGTGCAAAAGTCTGTAAACGTATCAGTGAACTTGAAAGTGTAATTTGATTTTGTCGTGTACAATCCATAAGTACTATTATCGGATCTGGGTTATGAAAAAAAGACAGGTCATTTAAACTCATGGGCCGCCTGAAAGTACTTTGGGCTAAAAGATATTTCATGCCTTATTGGCTGTCTAAATTTGTTGATACTTAATAAACACCGTACCAGAGCTGGCATAGCTTTTCTCAAGTTTAGCCTTTCTGAAAGAAAAAAAAGGGGGGTAAAAACTTCTTGGGATCTTTATACAGTGATATGATATCCATATTTTGTTATAAAAAACTGAAGAAAAAATGTCAATATAAAAGAAACAAATGACGTGTAAAGTCTAACTCCTCATAATAGAAGAATCTGATAATACGTCGTCGCAATAAAATAATTGGCAAAACCTAGATATATGTCGCTTTTTTTCTTCTTCTTATCTAATCTTAGTGTTTCCAGGAGTCTCCAGCTTTGATTTTGAGAGGTATGGTAAAAGATGTTATCGAACAACGTGGGCCTTAGCTACTTTATCAGCTCAGAGCTCCTATTGTTACCACGTGGCTCACATATATCTGTAAACATGAAAAGTCTTTGCTTCACTACTAACCGATGACCAAAAAACAAACCCTAATGAAAGACCTCTCTGGCTCTATCTTTCTTTTTGAAAGACATCGTTGCCAGACAAAACAAATTCTTATTATATTAACCATTAACTAGTGATTTAATATGATTTTAAACATAACCATTACTCTATAAAAATATATTCGTTATTAAACTATGTATATAAAAAAAATCCCAAAAAAATCTATATATTTTAAATAAAACTTTATGATAAGATAAAGTTGGATGAAGTGGGGGGTTTGATCTCCAATGTTCATCTTCATCGTTGGATTCCCTTTTTCGTTTCTATTCTATTTTAAGAATATGAAAAGACGTATAATATGCACAAGTTGGTACTCAATATGATCGATATATCTCCAACTTGACGAGAATATTAATTAGCTTTATATTGGTTTAGAATATTATTATATATTTCTGTTCTTATCAAAATACCTTTTCTTCTATTTATGAGATCTGGATCGAAACTGTAATTCATTAATCCTTTTTTTTTTGTAAGAACTTTGACTAATCTTTGTTATTTGGTCTCACTGTTTCTAAGCATTTTTTCTAACGTTTTGACGAAAGGTATAAGAGAACATTGTACTCTTTGTTTAATAATTTTAACCTTATGAAATTACTCTTTGCCTAATAATTACTTAAGCTTTTAAAAATTATTAAATAAGACTCGTTCAAGATCGCTTATCTCTTTTATCTGGTAATGTTACATTATATTTATGGAAAGAACTCAGCATGCTCCAGATATTAGAGCTAGTTCTATATGATCAAAAATCAAATTGAAACAAACCAATAAAATGTAAAGTAGCATCTCGGATTCGAGTTCAAATTTCACTGGAGCATTGTAAATTAATCTTATAGAGATTGAGATTAAAGTCTGCATGAATCGTTTTTTGTTAAACAAGTCTGTATCTATATGATCTTCCTATTATATAAAACAAAAAGACTCCAAAACTGAGAAATTCGTAAAAAAGTATATTGGTGTTGTCATTGTTTATTCAACAAACCATTAATTAAACTCACATGTAAAACAGTAAGAGGTTAAAACTTATAGCATCTTGAAATCCACGTCATCAAATTTTATTATAATTTTCCGGGTGTACACATTATGTGATTATGATATATGCATGACATGCACGTTATGATATATGCATGACTTCATCGCGAAAAAGAGAGGCACAAAGCTTAAAGAACAACTTTGACCAGTCCATTCTTTATCATTTGATGGATTTCTCTCTTCGAAGAGAAACAATATATATGGAACTTATTAACACCAGATGACCCGTGACACGAAAGCTATTGAGTGAAAGAAACCACAATTCCTTAATTCTTGTATTCTCTTGATTTTTTTTACACTTTAAAGCATCATGTATTCGCAATTTGCGAATACAGTATATATTTTAAATAAACTGATCGTTAACTTTCATTTCAATATCCAGATCACATATTACACACATATATTCTTTCTGTTTTATAATAAGTGTCGTTTAAGAATTTTTTTCTAGTTTCATTGTGTCGTTTTATATTTTAAAACAAATTTTGACATAAAATACCTAATTTAACCTTAGATCTATTGAAGAATTTCAAAACTTATAATATATTTTAAGAGTATTATTGAATTTTCAATGTATTTTATTAATCTGTGTGCAAAATGCCAAAAATGACACTAATTATAAAACAGAGGAAATATATATTTATAAATATTGGCAGCAATAAGGGGGTGTTATTGAAGAGTTGATTTATAAAGATTTTTAGAGTTTAAGATTCTATAGTTATTGGTTTGTGAATTTTTACATTCTTAATAGATTCATCTGTTATTCATTTAGAGATTATAAAAATCAGTTGTTATTGATATGATGATTTTTATAATCTAATCAAAATCCATTGTTATTCAAAAAGTCTGCATTTTAATGATTCTATGATTCTGTTATAATCTAGTGTTATTGGCATAATGATTCTTTGTAATTTAATTCATAAATCATGATTCTCAAAATACTATCTATATCCCTTGGATTCTCAAAATCTGTCATATTAAAAAATTCTTAATAGATTGTTTAAATCTATAAAACGCTCTCTAAATTTTACAAATCCAACAAAACTCTTAAAAATTTGACAAATCTCATGATTTTTAAAATCAACTAAAATCTTCATAAAACCAACTCCCAATAACCCCCCTAAGGAAATTATTAAATAAAGAGTAAAAGCCATTTAATTATATGATAAAGAAAAAAAACCTACACATATATATGTATATGTTTCTACAAATTTGCTGACTACGTTTCAAACTAAAAAAAACTCTTTTTTGTTGTTGTTATATTCGACGATTTGTAATGGATTTTAAGCTAATTCTGAGACATGTAAAAAGTCGGATAAAAATATCCACAGTATGTCTATTGTGATTGACCATTACTAAAATCACAGTAGATTAACTCAATCCCTTGTTCACTATCCCCAGTATGAAATATCCAACCAATATGTATTAGGTAGAAATCATCATTTTTTCGTGCTTGAAGGAAGATAGCACATGGACTTGGTGTTTAATCGATATTGATAGAGGGAGATTTTGGCCTAACGCCTTACTGGTAAAATCTTATTCAATCACGTACAAAGAAAAATTGGAAGAGAAGTGAGTTTGTATCCTAAATTTATATCTCTCAACCACAAAACCGTAACATTTTCTGATATATCTGATTGTATGCTTGTATATATATACTTTCGTTTTAAATGTTACAAACTGATCTAATATGCAGTCAGTCAAAATTTACAATCAACTTAGAAAATATTAGAAAAAAATAATCTCGAGTCTGCATCATCAGCTCATGTTTGTTGTTTGTCCTTCTCTAATCTCTAACGGCCTTTTGACGAGGCAAATATCCCGCCTAACTCAGCCCATAAACACTAGACACGTGTCGTTTCGTGGTAGTTCTATCCGTATGGAAAAACGCTTTCCATGTTAACCCTAAATATCTAGTGATCTCACCCCATCATTCACTTACGCGTGTCTATTCTCTTGACACAACCAAAAAAATTATACAAGTTGGCAACATACCCATTAAAAAAGATATTATTTAGTGTTTCCAGAATATAATTTTCGTATATTTGTCACAGTGATGTAACTCATTCAAACCGATTTACCGCGTAAATTACAAGATAACCACGAGTCATATAAGTCTTAGCAATCACCTAATTTTGATTTGAACGTACAAATATATGGAATTTCTTTAAATTATTTAATTTTTCCGAACACTTGGGAAACCTTTGACAAAACTTAAAAAAAAAAAAACAGTTGGGAAACAGTAAAAATCATTCGAGGCGGTACAGTGTTACAACATATTAAAGTATTCATAATAATAATCAACTTTCTTATAGTATATAGGTTCAACGAACCCAAGGGATGGCATAAAATCACGACGCTCTAAACTTATCCACGTATCATGATAATCTCAAAAGTGGGGCCCATATTGAGGCTGCACGTTAACGAAGATTGGGCGGCGGTGTATATTATATATACACACGCACACAAGTAGCAAAGCTTCGAAATCTTTATGTGAAAATACCAAAAAAAAAGAAAGAAACAATAAAATATCAAAAGGTGCAGATATTTTATTTATCGGAGAGGAAATAAGTAAAATGGGTATCCAAGAACTAGACCCGTTAGCCCAATTGAGCTTGCCACCGGGTTTCCGGTTTTACCCGACGGACGAAGAGCTGATGGTTGAATATCTATGCAGAAAAGCCGTCGGTCACGACTTCTCTCTCCAGCTCATCGCTGAAATCGATCTCTACAAATTCGACCCTTGGGTTTTACCAAGTAAACCCTTAAACCGGCCCCGGTTTTGTTTAAACCACATCTATGATTTTCCTTGTTTAATTATCTCATTTTTCTTGTTTGGTTGTTCTTTTTGTATGTAGGTAAGGCGTTGTTTGGGGAAAAAGAATGGTATTTCTTCAGCCCGAGAGATAGGAAGTATCCGAACGGGTCGAGACCCAATCGGGTTGCCGGGTCGGGTTATTGGAAAGCCACCGGTACAGATAAGGTTATCTCCACGGAAGGAAGAAGAGTCGGTATCAAGAAAGCTTTGGTGTTTTACGTTGGAAAAGCTCCAAAAGGCACCAAAACCAATTGGATCATGCATGAGTATCGTCTCTTCGAACCTTCTCGCCGAAATGGTAGCACCAAGGTAACCTAAATTTTTTTTTTTTTTTTTAAAGTATATATATGAATCATTTTGTATATATTATTATACTCTTTGTTTATATTCAAATGAGAAAACAATTTTTCTGATTATCATTTTCTTTTTTATATCCAGCTTGATGATTGGGTTTTATGCCGAATATACAAAAAGCAATCAAGCGCACAAAAACAGATTTACAGCAATCTAATGACACGAGAATACAGCAACAACGGTTCATCAACTTCTTCTTCGTCTCATCAATACGACGACGTTCTCGAGTCGTTACACGAGATCGACAACAGAAGTATGAGATTTGCCGCCAGTTCATCGAATGCGATTCCCCATAGTCATAGACCGGTTTTAACCGAGCAGAAAACCGGGTTTCATAGTTTGGTCAGGGAGCCAAGCTTCGATTGGACGAATTTTGGTGGACAGAACTCGGTCTCGGAACTCGGTGGTGGTTATTTTCACGGTGTGAAGACAATCCAAGAAGATGGTAGAACGCAGCAACATGGTGAAGGGATTACTCTGTTTAATAATCCGGACGTGTTACCTCATCAGAATGTTGACCCGGTTAACAGATATGGGTACTCGGGTCAACAACCTAATGGTTTCGGGTTTATGTGATTGTGTAATGGTAACGTAATAGAAAAAAAAAAGAATATAATTTGTTTTTGTCCGAGTCAGATTAGTTCATCAATTAATATATTGTAGAATTGGGATTCTTTGGGGTTAGGTTTAGGTTCCAGTACTCTTCCACTTTTATTATTCATCTGTCATTTGTATTCAAAAGATAAAATTTTGCAAACTTTTAGCTGGATCCTTTCTGTTATCAATTAATGATTTTATATATATAAACATGTTGCATATTGATATATTTTGTTTCGTCCCTTCGCAGTCGATCATTGACGACAAACAACAACGTTAAAATAAAACGATAATCGTTTCATTATCGTTCATCCAGTTATTTAAGCAACTATAGCATATTTTAAATCTTCTCATTCTCGTTCATATATCCAGCTATTTTAACAACAATTATACTCTTTTAGCGACGAAATCTTATTTGTTCATTCATAATCTATAACACTAGAAGTTTCAGCGTTTAATATCTTTCTTTCTAATTGCAACTACAAAACGAAGATCACTATATATCATTCATCGTTTGTACGATAAATTAACACCAGCAAAAACAAACATTAGGATTCGTTATATTTTGCTGAGGGTATCTGTTAGTGATGATCGCTATTCTCTAGCCTAGAACACAAGTATATTTTAAAATTAATACTATTTTTATAAACGTACATACGACAGAATATAATTTCGCACGAGATACTTGTGCATATATTCGTTTTGTGTACGATGACGTATACCAAGACGCAATACGCAATGTTTGAAATAGTCATGTACAGCTGTTGCCTGTTGACATGAATTATGATCAGGTTAAACTTTTTGTTGAGAAATGGAAGATATATCAAAACGGATATGTGTACTGTTTAATGGGAATAGGATAGTGATGGTAATATAGCTGACCAAACCTTAAAGACCAATTGGACTTTGGGATAAGATTGGACCGTTTGGGTTTTCCCGATATCGCACGTGTGGGTCAACGTGGACAGCTTCTTTGATCAGCTTTAGAATCGATTCTTTCCTAAAATAGCAACAGTTCACGCCGTACAAGTTTCAAACACAGCAACACTTTTTACTCGTCTTAGCAGATTTTCATCTTTTTTAGCTATCTATCTAGTTAATTAATTATCTAAAATTAATTGAAACAGGATAAACAATCTATAAAGTTACTGAACTTGGTGTTTTCTTTAAAATAAAACACATTTTATATCTTTTTATGCTAGGCCACTTTTTACTCTAATTTAAAGAACAATGTACTAATTTATTATTATTATTGAAAACGGAACCAGTCTACAAATGAATATCCATTAAGTTGGATTATAAACATTTTTATTACGTTAAAATTTGTGATAATTAAGGTTGAGCTATTATTTTAAAAGTTGAATTTTATTTTATTTTGTAACTAATAGTTGAAAATTTTCTAAGTTTAAGGGATACATATTTTTACATGTAAATTTTGTTGGACTAAGCTCAACGCAACCCGTTGGAAGAGCATATTCTATCGTTAATACATGAAAACGAAAGTTTTAGTACAATACTTTTGTGGTCCAAATTCAAGATGTTTCTGTACGTTGAAGTCCAACCATTCGTTCGACCATACATATCACACGTAGTTAGTATTTATATAATTATATTGCACCCAAAAAAGTGTGTATATATATATATTGCGGATAAAAATATATATATATATATATATTATATATATCAACTGTGCCATGGGCCAAAACTGGGATCATTTGGGCCTATTCATTTTACATTATTAATCCTCCTTATTGGGCTAGTTAATTAGAGCTTAACAAACGCATTTTTTCTTCCTTTTTTTTGTTTTTGTTTTTGTTCGAAAACACAAAATATCTTGATCGAGAATACTCTTGCTGTGTGAAAATTGAAAGATTCGACTACTTTCTTTGCCAGCTTAATATTTTTTTAATATATATGTAGCATATTTATCATTAAGAATAACTTTGTAGAATGATAGATCTAAAAGTTAAAAAGGTTAAAAAAGATGAGATGATAAGATTTTTTCCGGATGCCTACATGATTTTTAGAGTTCACTTGTTGTTTTATTTAATTACTACACCTACAACTATATTCCGTACACCGTGTTAGAGTTCAAGTTTAAATAAATAAAGTTAATATTGAAATTTATGGAATATGTGTATACATGCTTTGATCTAAAACTGAACTTACTTACCCAACTATATAAATGTGTTTGTATATGCTGCCGTTAGTTGGAAAATTTATAAAATTTTAATAACCAATGAAATTATCTATATATGTACTAATTTTAATGCAATATTTTTATACTCACGCGTAACTTAATACTTTTCACTATTTAAGTTTTAGATTGTCCAAAAAAAAATTCGCGTCACTTTAATTAATCTATTCCGACTAAATATCGAACATGTGCAATTAAAATGCAATATCGTATGGTATTTAACAATGACATTTGCGATCAAATACATCTAACCTAGACAACCTTTTTTGTTGTTGTTGATTCTACGGCCTTCCGGTGAGTTGAGAAGGTCACTTATCATATTTAACAAAGCAGACAATTGGGGAGGTCCTTAATCACTTTCCATATCAAGTTTAAAACAAAAATTAGAAAGAAAAAATAAAGCAAAGTCTCAGCAGAATCACGTCTTAATCTACTTGATAGATCCCTTCATTAGGCATAATTAATCATGACCATCAATATATAAATATATATATATATATATTTAAACTCTATCTCAAACGAATATTTACATAATATTTACGTTATGTTGTATGTATTAGATATTGACCAGTCTACAGAAGATAATTATGAAAAAATCAATAATAAAAAATATAAAAATATTTATTTATGTTGTAAAAACAAAAAACTTATAATTTGGTTTGTTTATAATTTGGAGATTTGAAAACTGATGATGGTATCATTAAATTTTGAAAACAATGATTCCAACTACAAGAAAAGGCCACGTATTTGAATTAGTTTGAAAATTAATTAACAAATACTTTCTATGTATGTTTGAAAAAAAAACGCTCTGCATATATAAATTATGAGCATAACTAGATGATAGGTATACTTTTGAGAAAAATGATATTATCTGTTATATGTACATTTTCTTACACATATGAAACAATAAAACTGGCGGGTGTTGGGATCTATGGTGAAAACTTAAAAGGGATTGGCTACGCCTGGACTAACTTCTATCTAATAGTAAGACAGTAGGGGGTACACAAGATCTCTTTTGTCTTTTGCTTTTTCTTTCTTTGTATGCAATTTAAATATATACGACACGTGTGATTATACACACTATTCATATTGATTACTTTAGTGACTTCGATTTAAATTAAAAATTTCAACAAATCAGAGAACACTGATCACTGCTTCACTAAAACGTACAGTGCGCGTGGTGGTCGATGATGAAGAACTTTGACCTTCCCACATCGGAAGCAGAGGTTGTTTGTCATAGTGGATTTTGATTACGTAAATTAATTTCCCAACTTCTTCGTTTAATTCTTCGTTTGATTTTTGTACTCTTGGTCTCTAACGCATTGTTGTGAATGAGATGAACTTCTAAAACGTTAATTAATTAAAAAGAGAGAAAATGAGGCAACTATTTATATAAGTTTTTTTCTGTTGATTGTATGACTGGATAATCACAAATCTTATGGATCTTTTGTATAAGCTCCTGAAAACTCTATATAGTCTTCGACTTATGGCTTTCCGGTTCACTCAGTGTGTTACAACTCTTAATTATATTCTACGTCAAAATTTGGTTCAATCTTACAACGATAACCAGGATTTTAAACACGTGGTACTGTACACACATATATCATTTTAAAAACTGAATGAAAATAACTGCATTTCGTCGTGAAACATATACAAGGGCACGCATTTAAAATAAAAATAGGGTCATGCAAAAAGAGCTCTTCTCAAATCCGTTTTGCATCTTTTAAATATAAATAAAAAGAAATTTGTAGCTTTCCCTGGTGTCATAAGATTCATGTGTTGTCTTTGATATCATTCTTAACTCTTGGAGATTACACTAAATATGAGTCTATTATGTATATAGAAGGATTATTCAGACCAAAATTTTTTTTTTGTGGGTTTCACAAATAACAAAATCTAAAAAAGCGAAATAAAGAAAGGGGAAAGTCTAGAAAGATCACCTTATATGTCCAGCATTTTAAAGATGCATATACTGATATACCTACCGGAAAAAAAATCTATATATGATAGGTATGTAGTTATATATCTTTGATGATTCTCATTTATTTACCAGATTAATTGTGCTCATGAATTAGTATATCCGGCAAACACTCAAATCAATTCGAGACTCGAGAGCATCTTTTGAAACAAGACCCTAAATTGAACACGTTGAATATAAAAATGTTAAACCAATCTACTTAGATTCTAAAAAAAACATGTGTCTAAGACTATTAAATTGAGTTACATCTGACTAGGGACCTAATTTGTGTCTGAAATTCTATTTAGATAAATTTATAGAACGAACTGATAGTAATCGTATCGGCTGGTTCGGTTAGGCACATAAGACTAGCATCAAGACATCACATATGGACCTGGTTACCTCATATATTAATGAATGTGAACCAAAGACATATAAATTTCAAAACAAAACTATCTATAGGCTAGAATATGGTTAGGAAGTGAAACAATTGGCAAAAGGCCAGCTAAGATTTTCGAAATTAAATATCAAAATGTTTTTTTTAAGCTAGGTGTAACGATGTTTGGCTTGTCACGTTACAGAAGAGCGTGTAATATGACACTTAATTTGGTTTAGATATTTTTCTGAATGGCATAAAAGTATTGTATCACATGATGAAAGCTATGGTTACAAAAGTTCACACACTGGATCATTCGAAAGTAGGTCGTTTTTTTCTGCATAAAGTTTTTCTTAATGTGGAAAATTTAAAATATAGTATAAAGTTTGAAGTTAGGTTTACTATTATTAAATACCTGGTAGTAGAGTGAAATTTACCAACCTGCTGTTATTGTTGAATAATAGTTATTATTAAGTATCAAGTGTTCGAATCGCCCTCGCAGGCTCGCATCCCATGCATGAAGGGATTATATTAAGGGGTTGAAAATGTGTTTTAGCTGGGACCTTAAAATTATAAGATTGAAAATTATGATCGAAATTGTCTTCTTTCATGGTTTGAAGTGTATGCTTAATTTCTCTTTTTCTCTAGACGTAAGACTGGTATATTTACACTTGTTTTTTCAAAGTTGAAAATATTCTTTAACAAAAAGCAAAAGAAAAAACTATGGGTTCGAATAATGTAAAACGGATCAGGAGGTGTGTGTGGCTGTTTTGAGATTCTGGACGTTAACAAAAAAAAAAAAAAGGTGCGCAACAATGTAAAGCACTAGAAATCTCTGTGAATACAAATAGGATGTCTCTTGAAAATTGAAATACTGATCTGATGGATGTGACTTAGAAATGATGTAATTAATTTGACTAATTAGAGGCAAGCATTTATTTGAGTTGGTACAACGTGTGTAAAATATGGTCCACCTTTCTCGTTTCTTTACATTTTCCATCCTTTTATAAACGAAGTGCTCTGAAGACAAAACTGGGGATATACTGTCTTTAAATTGACATTAAAAAAACACAAAACAAAAGAGACTGTCTTTTAATTTATGAATATTTAATTGTAAAATACTTTATATATACCAAAGAAATAAACATATGTGAGACAAAGACAAATTATAAATGTGTAAAAAATAAAATACCATTTTTTTAATATTTATATTTTAATAATTATCAAAATATATTTTAAATATCTCTATATATGAATACTTACAATAATTAAATACATATTTATTTTTATGGAGTCAAAAATATTTACGTAAACAGATATATATATATATATACTATAAATGGGTATAGTACTTTGTTTAGATGATTAAATCTATAAATATTTGTTATAACAAATTAAAAAATGAGCAAACATATAAATTACTCCAACGGCTTATTTAAGTTGTATATTTTGGAGTTTTACATACTTAAAAAATGTTAATTGATATAGGAAAATTAGAAGGAACATATTTGAAATCATTGATTCATCTTTAATAAATGTAACTATTTTCTTAAACACACATTGGCAAAGACAGAGGAGTTAATAAATTTTGATACATGGAAATCAACTACCAAAGATCGAGTACTATTACGCAAAACAACTTTATCTAATATTTTACTTTCTAATATTTTACTTTTGGGAATCTCATGGTCAGAAGTCAAAAACTCAAAAGTCCTACGAAAACGAGAAACACATCCTAGGAATATTACAGCAACTTTAATGGGAGAGATTCATGAAGGTTTTCAGCTTATTATTTAATTAGTTTTGAGCAAAAAGTGAGATTAAAAACTTATTTTAGAGACTTAGTAATTTAGGTGTGCAATGAAGAGTCCCAAATGGGTTTCCAAAACAAAAAAAATGGATGGAGGTAAAAAATAAAAAAACTCTCTCTATATTTTTAAGGAATACAAACACGCCACGTGTCGGAAGAAATGAGTGAAAACGTCTCTAAATAGAAGACGTTTCGGGCAAATAGGAGACGCTGCATGATTAAAAAAATATTAAGTTTCTGAAAAAACGATTTGAAAACCGCGTTAAATGCTCTTAGTGCTCGAAAAATTATGCATGGTTATAACTTATGACGTTGAGAAAAATGAAGAAGAGATTCTTATAATAAAATACAATAAAGTAATCGAAACTAAAAATCACATGAAATGGGTCGATTTGTTTGTTTCCTTATTTTTTTTTATTTTTTTTTAAAATCTGTTTTTTTTTTCTTCTGGTGGTGCGATTATCTCAATAACAAAAGCATGACATATGACATCTGAAACGTAAAGCTTTTTTTCCCACACCCACCCGGCCATCTATTTCCACGTCATCAATTTGTTACCTTCTGTGGCGATTATATGGGTCCCACGTCTTCGACTGCCACGTGTGAATATCACTCCCACTAGGAATTACACGTGTCGAGTTATCATTGGAAAACTAACCAGTAATTGTGGCCATACCAAATTAATTAAAAAACTGACCCAATTTTGTTACAGCCTACAAAATGAAATTAGAAATTCTTCAAACTTTTGTTCATTTTGCGATATACTTACATCGTTATAGTTATTTATTATAGCAAGATACATCGATTATTGGAATTGATGTGGTATTGTAATTTGTCATCAACTAACGAAGAAAGCGATACATATCTTGCTATTTTTTAGACTTTAAATAATATATATTTTTGTCACCAAAGGAAAAAAAAAAGTAGCAAGATATATCGTTTTCGACGTTAATTGCAGCCTCCTCTTCGTTGTCGTAGTTCGTCCGTGTCGAGCCTATATATAAACGCAGAGAAAATATTAATTTTTAATTATATGGTTAATTATAGTTATTGATCTCGCCAGAAATGACTAATGTACCCTCATGCGATTTGGTTAATCTAGTAATTACACAGGCTCGACATGATTAGTCAGGCTTTGTATATGTGTCGCATTGTCGCCACATTTAGATCCTTTAGTGTAACCAAAACACATAATCGGCTGAAATATGGGGAATTTTACTACCTTTTTTTTAATTATCTCTCATTAACAGCATTTATGTGATTCAAAATTATTTCGGTAACTAAAGCTTAAACGTGTACGCAGTAATGTAAAGTTATCTCGGTTACTAGGTATAGTAATTTTGAAAATTATTTTGCGTTTGTGTTAAGACAATTGGGTAGTAATATCGTATTTTTGCATGATTGTATCAACGTTACTTTTTCATACTTCTTAACTATCACTCTATCCCGTTCTTTTACTAATTAATATATGCAGATACATACATGATGTAATAGTTAATATTAATGCTCTATAAAAAAAAAGAATCATTAGCAGTATTACTAGTTAACAATAATTTTACGTGAATCTCCGAGGGTGTATATAATAATAACAGAGGATTAAAACCCACAAATTGGCGTTTTATGCGGCCATTTAAAAGAATGATAACGCCGACTCTGTGAAGCATTTTTCAGTACCACCTTCCTTCCCCACAACAAAAAAAAAAAAAAGAGAGAGAATAATCTCAGAGTAACATGAGCTTCTCCTCCTACAATCCGAGAAACTACCAACAAATCGTCCGATCACGGTGCTAGATTTTAAGAACAACGGAGAGGAAACAGCAGCTTTGTATAAATGGAAAGCACCGATTCTTCCGGTGGTCCTCCGCCACCTCAGCCTAACCTTCCTCCGGGATTCCGGTTTCACCCAACCGACGAAGAGCTCGTCGTTCACTACCTCAAACGCAAAGCCGCCTCCGCTCCTTTACCCGTCGCCATCATCGCCGAAGTTGATCTCTATAAATTCGATCCTTGGGAACTTCCCGGTACGCACCATCTCATCATCATCATCATCCAAGTTTTTCACCTCTTCTTTTCTTTGATTTATTGTTACTTTTGTAAGATTATTTTTTTTCAAAATTTCCAGAGATCATTTCTCTCTGTGTGACGTTTGATTATTATTATATTTTTTTTGAATTTTGATTTCTGGATTTTTTTTGGTTCCTTGTTGTTGCAGCAAAGGCTTCGTTTGGAGAACAGGAATGGTACTTCTTCAGTCCAAGAGATCGGAAGTATCCAAACGGAGCAAGGCCAAACAGAGCAGCGACGTCGGGATACTGGAAAGCGACCGGTACAGATAAACCGGTGCTTACCTCCGAAGGTAACCAAAAGGTCGGCGTGAAGAAGGCTCTCGTCTTCTACAGTGGCAAACCTCCAAAAGGCGTGAAAAGCGATTGGATCATGCATGAGTATCGTCTCATCGACAACAAACCAAACAACAGACCTCCTGGCTGCGATTTCGGCAACAAGAAAAACTCCCTCCGAGTAATTTTCTACTTTACCCAGAATGATCTTCGTTTTGATTTCGTTTGTTGATTTATTGATTTTTATTGGTAATTTTTTGGTTATGTAGCTTGATGATTGGGTTCTATGTCGAATCTACAAGAAGAACAACGCAGGTCGACATGTGGATAACGATAAGGATCACGATATGATCGATTACATCTTCAGAAAAATTCCTCCGTCGATTTCAATGGCGGCTGCTACTACCGGACTCCACCACAATGTCTCCAGATCAATGAATTTCTTCCCGGGAAAATTCTCCTCCGGTGGTTACGGTATTTTCTCCGACGGCGATCCCGGTTTGTACGACGCCGGTATGATCAACAGCATCGGTACCGATCATAACCACGGTTCCGGTTCTAACGGCAATACTAACGCCGTCGGTTTGAATCCGGCTTCGTCGTCTGAGCCGATGATGATGGCGAACCTGAAACGAGCTCTTCCGGCGTCGTATTGGCCTGTACCGGAGGAAGAGCAGGATGTATCTCCGAGCAAACGGTTTCACGGCGGTGGCGGCGGAGGAGGAGGAGACTGTTCCAACATGTCTTCTTCGATGATGGAGGAGACTCATCCGCCATTGATGCAACAGCAAGGTGGTGTTTTAGGAGACGGGTTATTCAGAACGACGTCGTACCAGTTACCTGGTTTAAATTGGTACTCTTCTTAAACCGATATTTGTTCCGCCACCGGTATGAAAGCTTTTCCCGTGACAGTGAAGAATCTCGGACTTACGAATTTTCCAATTGGTGGGGTCATTTATTTGCATTATATATAATTCGAGATTTGTGTATATGTTTTGGGTTAATTTATTGGTCATTTGGAGATTTGACCATAGGGGTTAGAGGAAAGGAGGTTTAGAGAGGCGAAGAAGTGAGGCAAAACATATAGAAGAAACATAGGAGTAAAAAAAATATACTGTTTTCTTTATTTAAATTTCGAAATGTATAAATTACATACTTAGATGTTTATATATATATAGATTGTATAGATGCATATAGTCTTTTCCATTATATTTTTGAATTTGCATTCTCGTGTAAAAGAAATGATTAAAAAAATGAAAGAAAAAAAACTAGTTGTGTAGCTAGCTGTGTATTTTTTTTTCTTCACCTAGATATTTGCTCAATATCAAAGTTATTTTTGGAATGAGATGTTGCTTTATGAAATTTTGGATGAGAAATACTACCAAGTACTAATCCATATTCTAAAGCCTGGAGCTTTTTTTATGAAAAAAAAAAAGCATTAGAGCCAAGGTTTGATTTGAATAAAAAAATTACCATCGAAAACTCAAAATTTAAACGATACATTTAAAAGGTTTGTATGATTTAATCAAAAATTTGTAGTTTGGAAATTTCAGTTTCTCTAAAAATATAACTATTATTAATAAAAAGTTAGTAATTTTTTAAATTAGTCGTAAATCGTCGCTTAGCTTAACTATCTTCGGACTGAGTCTGATTAGACGTAAGTCATTTTCTTTTGCTCAATAGGTTTTACGACGTTAAGCCATTATATGAAAAGCATTAGATGCTTATTAATCACTAAGTTAAAGTTACATATTAAAGATTCATAACTATTTTATTCGGCCAGTCTTATTACTAAAACCATGGTCTAATATTAAAATTGTATATTTACCACACAAAAAATGAAAAATCAGTTTATTAAAAAAAATAAACCTCCGTAATTATACATTATTTTCTATTATAATTCACGTCTTGGATTTGAAATGATATCATGTTATACTTACGATATCAATCGAAAAGTGGAATATATATATAGACCTATATCTATTATGCCAAGCCATGACTTGCTTTATATCCAATTTTTTTTTTTTTTTTTGAATCGACGCAGTGGCCATTTGTGTATGTAAACATTATAATATATAGACATTATATTATTAAAAATAGTGAAAACCAATCTTCTATAGAAACATCCTGAACTGATCAAAAGTAATGATAAGCATCGGCTACATTGTGTAGATAAGAAATTTCAATAATTGCTTGTAAAGCTATAAATATAATATCGCATTATATTATGTTACATATACGAGGCCATCTCACGTTGATTGTGATTTTTGTTCTTATTTTCTAAAAAAAAAATCATGTACCATTAAATTCATACCAAACGAATCCTCGATTTGTAAGAAACTATTTTTGTATTGCCAACCCATAATCTTTTGGAAGCAAGATCCAAACAAATTCGCAACTGGACTAACAAAAAATAAAGAAGAAGATATTTCTTGTTTAAAACGTGAAATATTACGTTTGTTCTATGTTTACAATCTAGTAAATTAGTAAAAAATTATTTGTTAATTCTATTAAGTTAGTAATCATAACATACTGCTAAAGTTACACTTTCATTTAAGCAAAAACGCTTTTATAACGTCTAAAGATTAATGTAATAAACACAATATATAAATTAAGATAGCCATTAGCTATACATATTTATCTTACCTCAAACTGTAGTTATTTTTTACTCAATCATAATTAATAATATGATTTGAACAAACAACCCCCTGATTAAGAGTGTTTCCAGATATGTTCAGGTGCGGGTGTCATTTTCTGCACACAACTTTTGATTTTTGGCAATCTGCTCAGAACTTAGATTCCCATTAACCATAGGTCGATCATGCAATTACAAGCATACAAAATAAATCACATTTTTGGGGGAAATTTTTTATTTTTTTTTCTTGACAGAAAGCCGAGAAAGGTCGTGAACTCGTGATCGATGAAAGATTTTGCTTTTGAATGTTTTTTGTTGTTAAAAATATTTATAGACGCTAAGTGGTAGAGAGTATAATTCGGTACATGTACACCATTGGAAAACTGATGGTCAAATTTGCCCAAGATATATACATGCAGGCACACTGTCTTTTGCAGATCTTTTGAGTTTTGAGGCTCAAGGCATTCGAAAACTTCAGATGTAATAACTATACAATATTATGTAAGGTAATTGTCTTAAAGGATCAAAAACCTCCACTGAAGTTGAAATCGGAATTGACTTATAAAGTTTAGTTCGTCAAGAACGTTGGATCCCGGATGATCGGGGCCTAGTTCAGGTTTATCTGCCACGTGAAAATCACTTAGAAGATGTGTTATCACTGTGATTCTGACATATATAGCCAGCGAACCTAATGCATGTTATGTGGGCTGGTGCATGCATCTTCTAGGTTCGACGAGTCAGAGCAATGTTGTCTTTCATACAACTCAAAGTATACGTCTCATGTGGTCTTGAAGTGTTTGATGGTTTCCTGTGCCAAACGGGAGAAAACATCTTCCGAGTGCTAATTAAACGGAAAGACCATGGGAAGGAGATACAATCAAATCTTTTGCCTATATGTCGTAAGTTGAATCGTCAATGAACAAAATTAATTTATGTATGGTTCTAGTGAGGTTCAATCCTGAGCGGCCAATATTCTTATTTAGTAAACAATATAATTAAACAGTCAACTTGAAAGTATTTGTGTCAATTCGAGATTTTTATTTAGAAAAATATATTTTCGCAAGAAATACATACAACTATACAAGCATATATTGTAGGATTATTACGACTATTGAGTCGGGTCTTATCGGTCCAAAAGGTGATAACAAAAATTATGTATGTTTTTATGTTCAAAAAAGAATCGTAATAGTTAAAAGATCGCAGTTTTTTTTATATAGAATTAGTCGTCCACGTACAGAAATTAATTTTATAATCAAGAAATTGTGTGTTTGAGAAAAAGAGATTGGAAAAAGGCATACGATGTATGCATAAAAAAGCACTAGAAAAATATGGCCAGCAATGGACCATAGGCTTCTACATCAGCAAAAGGAATCATTATCTTTAAACCACGAAATTAAAAACTCCTTTAATTACATTCTATTCTGGATAATAAGTACAAACCACCTTTCAGAAGTTTTGACATCATTAGCATTATTTTTGGAAAACATCTGCCATATTTTTTCACACCCATTCGTTTTTTACTTTTTTTTTCTTTTAATTATCCTTCATGCTCATTTAATTCCTTGAAATTTCTTCCTGGTAATAATTAATTTGTTCCACAGGAAACAATGCGCATGTAATATATCTTGTACGTTGTTTCACATCAGATAGAATTTTAAAGAAAAACGATTGTGGAAGAAAAATTTGGTATACATAGAATTAGCAAACTAGATAACAAAAAGTGATTGAAATGAAAAAAATTAAAAAGATGGATCAGTAAGAGGCAAGGAAAATGCATAACGAAGATCGACGACAGCTATGTACAGAAAAGCAAAACAGCCGTTACATATGCGGAGAGGTTAACCCAAAACCAGTAATACAATTTATTATAATGGATTGTACACTAAGATAAATTATTCCACTAGAAGAAAATACACCTGAGATTACTTTGAAAACATTTGTAAACAACACACACAAAAAAACGTGAAACAAAAGAGAACTAAAGTGGCAGCACTATAATACGAGTGCACTTGATTTAACTCGTAAACACAATTATGTTATTTTATTACTGCCACATACAAAAACACACATATATATGTGGATTAGAAGTTTTCTACGTGGATTAATTTGAGATTTAATTTATAAATTACCAAAAAAGTAAGGAGAAAATATTAATGAAGGTAAATAAGGGTTGGTTGGTGAAGAGGTAATGAAAGGATGAAATAGGGACAGATCGGGGAATATGAACTAACGCTGTCTTCAACTCTCTATTGGCTACATGACGATCTTTTGATTACGATAGGAGTAAATTTTTAGAAACCCTCCAAAATATATTTAATAGAATCATTTATTATTGTAGAAGGATAAGAAAACACTTTTTTTAGCAAAAAACAATAAAACTTTTTTTTCTTCATAATTTCGGTTATATTTTTGAGTCCTCATTACAACAAGATGGGATTCATGGACGCCTTGCAGCAAGACATATGAATCCCAAATAATATTTTCGAATATTTTAGTATCTATATCTTTTGATATTTTTTTCTTGGGTTAAATATAGTTTTCAGCTATGCAAATAATACTTCTTCAAATTTTCTTCTTTCAAATGGACGAATTGTTAACGGGATAAAATAAAAAAATTTCGTTTGTATTCGATTTTGTCACAAATACATTTAGGTTTGCAGTTTTAGATACACAAGTACATTCCACTTTAGCAAAATTAATGACCCACAAAATGGTACCATTGGAGAAAAAAAAGAAGAAGAAGAGAGATCCATAGATCCAAGGCAAAAGCCCATTTTGTACCCAGTATGATACAAAATGACAATACCAATTATTAAAATTGCATGGACCTCACAAAATTTCTAGTTCTTCTCAATATGGTCTAAAATAGATTGGACCCGAAAAAAAAAAATTGTAAATAGTTTTGGCCTTTGTGTAAGCAACAAGTAAGGAGTAAATAATAAAGTTAGTAGAGAGTTTGGCAGAAAGCATATGCATGTTTCATTTTGTTCTTCACTGAATAATAATAAAATAATACCGCATTGAATTTTCTCATTTTATTCTTCATAAGAGTCGCGTTGACCCGTAGGTGAAGTGTGGATTTGGTCGAACATTCAAACTTTGACAAATTGAGCATTCAGAAATTGAAAATTAGACCAACCTCTCCATCACAGAAAGTCTGTAACCAAGTCAATGGTGTTCTCCATTTCCACATAAATATAAAAAGACACAAGAATTTCATTCACTCTCTCACAGCCATTTCATAAAAACAACAGCTTTTTTGTTTGTTTATTGCAAAATTCCAAGAAAGATCTGTAGATAATAATCAGAAAAACTAATGCAGGTTGTGAGAAGAATCCCATCAGGAGAAGGCGTAGAGATGCGTGAACGATCCGAGACGAACCGGGTCAGACGGAGGAGTCATGGGTCGGGTCTTAGAGTTCGAGTGGCTTGTACGTGTTCGGGACGGCCTGGTTCAACGAAGTGTGTACGGCACGGGTTTATGGTGCCAAGCGATGACAAGCTTACGCGGAAGGCGAGCGATGGAAGCAGAGAAGTCTTGCGGAGAGCTTTGACGCCTCCGATCCGGCGGATGAATCTCCGGTGGTTAAACTTCCGGCCAACTCCTAGCCGACTCTGTAGAATGTCTTCCGTTTGATTTATAAAATTGGATACTTAAAGCTGAGAACTTTTTTGTTTTTGTTTGAATGTAAATAAAATTGAGATCTTTTTGTTATGGTCATGTTGGAAATCGAATAAGATTCAGACCCAATCGCAGATATTCATGGAACGAACCCTTCCGATAATAGAAACTTGTACTCTGTTTATAGAACAAGAAAGTGTTTAGAACATTTTGGAGGCAAAGAAAGAAGAAGAATCAATTGGATGAGTTGTTATGAGTAGGCAAAATAAGGCGATCTTGGCCTTCAATTAGTTTTGCAGATTTGATGATATCTCCCGTCTTGATCTGCCCAAGAATATCTCTTCCTGCTGTTGTGTATCCGAAAACCGAGAACTGCCCTTCGTCAAAGGACAAACCTCCTAAGCCAGACTGCAGAAAAAAAAGAAAACTTCAATATCAAAAGCAAGCTCCTTTAGTTTCCAAAATGGGATCAAGCCTAAGGACGTTTTGGAGTAGGCTTTACGTTTCTTTTATCGTATAGGTAGATGAAGAATTGGTAAGGAGAAGAGTATTCATCTGAGTTTTCGCTGTGCGCCATTGCAACAGCTCCATAAACTGATAGAGGAAGAACTGGCAACTCCCCATCCTTTCAATGTCAAAATGCAAGAAAAAAAAGAAGAAGCAAAGTCAGCTTTTCCGGCTTTTGATTTGGAAATAGAAGCTGTCTTACTTATACCTGGACACTTAATGGGGTTCTGTAGAGAGGTTCGAACTGTCCAGAAGGCATTACTTCCAATGGAACACTAACACTCTCCACCTTACCACTTCCATCCTCTGTGATAACAGCTTGGTTCACCGTATTGAGCTTGGCTCCATCATATGCACCGCTAGTTACCTGAAAAACACGAGAGCAACAGTTTGTGGTGCCACACATTTTTAAGATTTAAGAGTACAGTCTCATAGGTTCAGGATGTTTATAGCCAACAAAGGTTGAAGTTAGAGTAAACTACCTTACCAGTTTTGCGAAATTCCCTGCTGTTAGTGGTGCTGAAAATCCATCGATGACCACCTGATGAATCCATTATATAAGCAAAAGCATTGTCTCGTGAAAGAACAGCTAGAGAGATTATGGAGTAAATAACCAGTACAGTTGCTTAAGCAAGATCAGATTTAACTTTGGTACCTGGATTGTAGCACTCTTTCTTTGATCACCCCCCGATTCAGCTTGAAATGTCGAACCATCACCTTTCTCAATGGTGATTTCCACAGTTCCTCTTCCAGCTAACCTAAAGTTCCACATAAGATCTGTTTCAATTACAGCTCTTAAGAGGAATATAACTCAGAGAGACAGAAAATATGTCTAACCTGGGATAATTTAAGTATTGCTGAGGAAGCAAAAATGACAATCCAGGTGCCTGCAACAACAATTTTCAAAGTCAGGAACTAGATCTTGTGCTAATGCGTTTCAATCCTACCCAGAAGAATTGCATCTACTTGTAATAACTCCAGCTCCGCAACGGTGTCTAGTGATGATGCCAGGCCAATGGACACTTTATCAGGATCTTGATTCTTTATTGATTTTATAAGTGCTTGAAGTCCACCCTATCAATCACAGGAAGATAAGGTTTATTACCCGCTTATCAAATGAATCTAAGATAATATATAACCGCCTAGTGCAATGAGTTGCAAAGTAAGAGAAATTTTCAATTGAACACCACCAGACCATCTTTCAGTTCACCAGACATTAATGAAACTGTTTCAGGGATTACAATCCATCAGCTTGAGAACAGAGTTTCAGTTTAATTTCGAAGTACCTTGCCATCAACCAGAGATGTATACAGTTCTGAGCCCTTGTCTTTCAAGTCTGCTGGAATACTAGCCAATATCGAATCCTTATCGTCAATTGCCACCTGAAACAATTTCAATAAGGAACTCAATCTTCTACTTCACGTAAGACAAGTCGAGAACCAATCCAAGAGACTCTCAAAACATTTGAAACAAGATCGATCAAGTCAAGTAGCATATATAGAGAATACCAAGAGTAACGAAGTTTACCTTTAGAGCTTTCTTTACATTGCTCTCCATGGTACCATAAGGCTTTCTTTGGGGAATTCTGAGAAGATATGATATATCTTCCAATGAAGCCTAAGAACCGACACATAATACTGTCAGAAACTAAATCCACCACAAACAAACCAGTCTTAAGACAGTGACATGCCTGTATAGTCTTCATGTTTGGATTAGCAGGAATAGCCCGTCTTAGAGCAAGTTCCCCACTTCTTGGAACTTTAGTGTCTGGAGAGTAAAGAACAGCCTCCGCAGAGTCCAGACCAAGTAAGGGCAACGGAGACCAAACTTGAACAAATATCAGGATCGTTGCAACAAATTTCTCGAGACTTTTTGATCCAGCTTCAAAAGGGTTCAACTTCAAATCAATTGAAGAATTGCAGGAAGGTATAAGTTCCTGCACTGTTGAAAACAAGTTTTCAGAAGAAAATTGCGATTTTTTTTCACCAACCCAGAAATTGTAGATCGAGTTTTGAGCTAAATGCTAGATAATCTATTAAACCCTAATGTGACACTTTTCTAGAGCATTGTTCACATGGCAAAGATAGTTTGAGAACTTTAAACCCGACCTTAGCGCCACAATTCCTGGATGTAGAATGCAAACGCATGCGGAAATCTCCGGGAACAGTTCGACTGAAGGGTAATTTGGGTTTTAGGAAGAGTAAGCTGCGATTAAGAGGCGAAGGGTGGAGTGATAAAATCCGGTGAGTGACGACGGTGGAGGAAGACAAAGAGGAAGCCATTGATGGAGACATACAAGTGATGGAGAGAAGGATAGGGAAGGAGAAAGATGATGAGCTTCTTTTTTGTTGGCGCGCCTCATCTTCCAGCCGCTTATGTGGATATATGTGAATGGATACACGTGGCGTTCTGTGAAAGTTTAGAAAACGCAATGGTGTTCTACTTCTTATTAATCAAACAACTCGACGTTTTGAGAATTCGTTTATGCATTGCCTGATTTTACGGAAATGTTAAAAAAATAAATATGGAACAGATATATATCACATCGACGTGAAAATGAAAAAGACAGGTCATTTAATGTTACAACGATATTTACAAGACGACGACATTCTTGAAATTCACTCAACATTCAACATGGTCGATTTTTTTTTTTTCTGTTCTATCGTAAACTGATTCGTTAGCTACTTCTCTCCATGACGTTAACAGACCAGCGTCTGAAACGCTAACGCAATAATAAGAGACTATCGCTGAATAGATTGTTTGATGATAGTACTATCGTTTATATAAATACAATATCAAAACGTAAACTCAGCGATTAGCCTCTTCAACAAAGGATCTGGTTCCGCTTGGCCTCCCCAGACGCTACATACATTTGATATTTTCTAGTTTTTAGACTCGTAATTAAAGTATATAACAATTATATCGTCTCGAACCTCCAGACTTGGACAACGTGTGCCGTTTTCTATATAAACGAACCGACACAACATCCGTTTTAAAAAAAGCCACGTCATCATCTCCAATCGAGGCGGACTTCACGGGGTCCGGCGACGAGTTCACTGGGTTTCCGGAAAGTCACGATGTGGCTTCCGGCCATAAACGCCGTGACTCGCTCGGAGACTCGGATATCCTCCATCTTCAGCTCCTGAAGACGCCGCACGTACTCCGGCACGTGCAACAGATCCCAAACCACACACAAGCCTCCAGGCTTCACAACCCTCACGATCTCACCAAGCACCCTCATCCTCTCCGCCGCCGCCTCCACCGACTTCTGCCCGTGCTCTTTCCCCACCGTGTGTACGAACACCGACGACACCACCACGTCGAAATAGTTATCCCCAAACGGCAACGTCCTCACATCTCCCTCTCTACAAGTCACATACTCTTGCACACCTGAGAAACGATATATTAAAACCTTTTCATTCGATTGAATTTCAGTTTAATTTATATATAAGGAAAAATTTGGAATCTGAATTTTGGGGAAGTGTACCTTCAAGTTTGGCGGTGCGGAGAGTGGAGAGAGTGGTGCGTTTGGAGCGGTCTAACCCGACGACCCGACCCGAGCTACCGGTTTTCTTGAGCTGTGTGGCGACGGCATTGAGGAGGATGCCGCGGCCGCAGCCGAGATCGAGCGCCGTCTTGACACAGGACCAGTCGCCGACGGAACTGACCATGCGCTGAGCCATCTCGTACTGGAGAGGAACGTCGGAGTAGACGAAATTAGCGGCGGCGAAGAGGAGACAGACGGCGGAGAGAGCCGTGACGGCGCCGGTGAAACCAGCTGCTAGTCTGGCGGCGCCGGAGAGAAAGAAGGAATCGAGGAAGAGGCAAATCTGGTCGAAGTAGATGAGGAAGAGAACAGAGAGGAGGGAGAAGAAGAAGGCATGGAAGAGGAGGAAGACGAGCGTCTGCCATTGTTCAATCCCGTATATCGCGTAGATCTGAGTCCAGTCTCTGTTCCCGGCGGTTTTACCCATTTTTATATGATTTCTCGATTTCCGATCACACGGTTCGAGGTAAATCTGAGACGACAATAACAAAAAATCCCGATCTATCAGCTCGTCACATTTGAAATTCGAATTCGAAGCTCACGAGAACGAAGATATAACTAACAAGTAAAGTAGAAGCAAGTACCAGGAGTAGCAGAGGATCAAAGACGGTGAAAACAAGCTGTTTTCTTCGGGAAACAAACAGATCTCGAGAGCTTGAATCTGAGTGACTTTCAAATAACGGAATCTAGCAATTCCAGTGGCGAGTGAGCTGAAATTAGATCAAGGACGATGAAGAAGAAGAAGAAAGAGATATGGTGTAGGGTAAGTGGAAGAGTATCGTCACAGGATCAAGGTGAGAGAGTGAACTTATGAAGAAGAAGAAAAAATGGCAAAAAAGGAATTATGGAAAAGGGAAATTTTCCAACTTTTGGTCTTTTACCATGTTCACGCGCTTTCTTTTCACTTCTGTGCTTGTCGGTTTCTGCATTTTCAAACCACTGGGTTTACATTTTGAATTAAAAAAAACCCGCTAAGTCGCTAGATTTTTAATTTGTAGGTTCCTAACAGAAAGTCATTATGAGATAATCCCTTTTCTAATCTTTTATTTATCTTATTATATACCTTCTGAGTATTTAATAGTAAATACTGTATACCTAGTTTCATTTTCCTTTTTTTCCTTATTGTAGATGTAGTTTAGGGATGCGCTATCCACAATGGTCATGAGGTATAAATAATATCTCATGCGAGTTAGTTCATGATGTTGTCAGTCAATAATCATTGAACTTATATCATTACTTATTTACTTATTAAGCAATATACACAACAAAAGAACAAGCTTTGTAAGATTTTGCCGAGTTACAGTAAATTTTATAATTTTAAATATTGTGAACAATAGTTTTGATTCATCAGTAATTAATTTTGAAAATTACTATATCTGTCGTTTATAGGGTTCTGTAGACCATATATTTGTATGGGTTTAATAGACTATAATAGCATGCAAACGTCCATATAATATATAATCTATCAAATGAATATTATTCATGAAACCTAAGACTACAAAACAATTATATGCAGTTTCTTACTAACTATATATAATTGTAAGCGATATATGTATTGAATTATAATTTTTTGTTATTTATAGAGTAAAGGAAAACTACTATCAACTAAGTCAAAAATGTTTGCTTGATTGTTTTGTAGTTTCATTGGGTATACTAACCCATCACTAGCTAGTGAATAGACTTAACTTATGAAATTTATATACTTTATTAGATCCTATATTCGATCACCGAGTCGTAAATTTTGAATTTCTTAAAAAGAATTACAGGCCATGGTTAACAAAATAAAAAATTAGAGACCATGTGTAAGTCTTTTCAAAGAAGAAACGCGTTCTCGAGGGGGTTAAGATGAGAATTCAGAAAAGAGACAAAATTTAGAGTATTTATGCATCTTCACGATAAATATTGTTTTTATATATAAATATCTCACTCTAACAACAAACAAAATTTTGTAACAATTCCGACAGATGTACATATAAAATTTTGATAGCCCGTAGATCTAACAATCAGAGACGACGTGAAATTGAAATCCTAGTAGATACGTTTGTTAGCATGCATGCACTGTGTTCTGTGTTCTAAGATTCGAGATCACCTCCACTATTTTTTTACGACAAAAAAAAAAAATAACATAAAAATATTTTAATTTGAAACATAACACATCAAATTTCAAATTCTAAAGATACGAAGAGGTGACATTGTCACTTGTCAGGCTGTTCGCGATCTTACAAAGGAGAGAACATCCATTGCGTAAGATTGCTTGAATCAAATTATCACCAGTGGTAAGTTCAATCAGTAAACAGCAGCCGTACATCTGGCACTCTCTCCACTTACCAGGTCGACACGTGTTATCTTTGTCAATATTTTGGATTCTCCGCTAATCGTGCGTGTTTACGTGAAAAAAGAACCCTCGTAAAACATAATTATCCCCCAGAAAGCAACTAGATTCTTTTTCCATTTTCTGCTTTTCGAATTATACCCCTTTTATTAAAAAAAAAGAAAGTTAAAAAACACACAAATCCGATATTTTTGTAATGGCAATTGGAATGATATTAACTCCTATATATTTATTATCGATAACCTCTGATAATCGCCGAAATTACGGACAGAAATAAATTTATAACCGGGCCATCAGGGCTAAACCAAGATTACCCAAACTGGGAACCGAACTCAAATATAGGTCCCTCCCAAACTTTAGAGTACAGTATGTTTTCTTTTCTTTTATTTGTTAACTTTGGATGTAATATTATCGACTACGCGCTGTCTTAAAGGGATACAATACAAATTAAAGATATAATCATTGATGTTTATTTTTAATCATACTTCCCGCTGATTATAGAATATGTATTATGCAAAAGACCGGAGAAAATTAAAGTTTTAAGGATTTTGGGGTCCAATGGTTTGACGAATAGTAGTAAGAAAACGTAAAATGCGTATGGGAAACAGAAGGGAGCATTACCCCACCGGCTTTATTAATTGCTCTTTTTTGAATAACAAAACACTAAAGTCTAAAGTTTTACATTCCTACTTGCTACACCATTCTCTTTTGACAAACACACACACCCAAAAAGGCAAATATTTCCGGAAATATGCGTCTTTATGCATAGACTTTTTTCCTCTGGTTTTATTTGATTAATTTCATTTTGAAAATATGAATCTTATAGAATTTTGAGCTATATATTTGAAATTCGAATTGATAGCTATTGAGTTCTGGACTACATACGCAAAAGACTAAACGTTGATTTTTCTTTTAATAAATAATCATGTGTTGAGGATCTGAGGCTAAAAATCAAAATTATACTCTGATGTTTTGTCTCGTCTCTATTGAATTATAATTTTCATAAAATGGTTGTTATATCAAAGAGAGATTACTCGACTTCAAAAAATGCAATAGATTATTCTTTTTTCCTTTTTGGCATATGCAATATATTAATCTAAACATCGATTTTAATATATGAAAAAAAAAATATACATGAAAGTTGTTGTCCAACAAAAAATGGATTGTGCTAAGGACCTTTTTACGTACTGTTATTATCACTCACTCGGACCAGTGAACACTAAGAAACTTTAACTAAACGAAATATTGTCAGCAAATACGAAATATAATCAGCAAATACGAGATCTGAAAGAAGGTAGACTTGACCTATTAAAGTTTGCTTAATTAGATTCATCACATTCAGATTTGTTATAAGATCCGTTTAGTTTATAGAATTTGATAGGAGTTAGGACTGATAAGATCCATAAAATGAAAGTTTGCTTTTTTTTTTTTATAAGTTGGACCGTTTGCTTTTGTCTTATCGATTTTTGTTGTGAGAAAATTCACTTTGGTTTAAATTTCACAATTAGTTATGGCGATTTGTTAAAAGAGTGTAAGAGACAAAACATAAAGAAAAAAAAAAATATATATATAGCAATACTTAAGTCATATTACAAAAGGACATGAAAAGTAGGTAAGTTATGTTATATGCGTTTTTCTTTCTTATGTTGTATAATCTTGTTTTCGCAAAACAGGGTGCAGGCTACATCGAATATTTCAAATCTTATAACAATTAACAGAAATTCAAGTTACTTTTTGTGAAAGTTATTTATAGAGAGAAAATAGTTCAGCTGTGTGTGGGGACTAATCCTATGGTGAAATACTAAGATTTGTTAAGAATTAATATATTATTAAATGAAGTGTCGGTGTTCTGTGTTCACATATGCGGGAAGCCTCATATCCAAACATGACCATTGGGTCCATGACCATTTCCTACACATAACCAGCCAGGTGAAGTTATTTTCTTATATCTTCTCAAATGTCAAATAACATTTCTTTTGGTTTGTATCACCATTCTCTGTGTAACATTATCACGGAGGAAATTTTTTTTATTTTCTGATATGGATAACGATTTCCAAAATTGTATTCTGTCATATCTCAGCATTTTTACATCAATTTTATTTTGTTTTGTGATATTTAAGATCCCATGCATTTTTATTTAAAATGTTTACTAAAAGAAAGACTTCTTATTCCAAAGAGTATAGGAAACATCAATTATAAATTCAGGACTAGCTAAATCATATTTATCTTATGCCAAAAGAAGACGGTAACCTGTGGACCTGTGGTGTTTTTCTTTGCTCAACAATAGGTTATGTTAAAGCGTGGGAGATTATGGAATTAAATTAAAATGCAGGGGAGATATAATTAGGTTTTATGTGTAAAATAATATTCGTCAAAAGTCAAAGAACAGCAGTAGAAAGAATCTAAAAGGTCTTTGAGAATAGTTTACGAAGTAGTAACCTGATTAGTTGGTAGACGCACGCAGAGCGACCTACCACGTCGTTGACTTGTAACTCTACTTTCAATTTTGCTTGTTTAATTTGTCCCGTTTGTATTTAGTTTATCATCAATACCTAACACTTTCTTGTCTTAACGGCAATATTATCCATTAGTTAAATACATGTGACCATTTTGTTTTGATTAATTGTGCATAAAAGTACACAATTACCTGTCAGTTGTGACCATTTTTCTTGTATTCTTTGGAAGAAAATAATGAAGTTATGTAGAATACAACTATACAAGTGACCATTTTATTTTGATCAATCGTGCAATTAAGTGCACAATTAGTCTCCCCATAATTACAATGTAGAGCAGAGCGGACAAAAAAAAGTGACATTACATTTTTGTTCCATCTTTTCTTTATGCTCAGTCCGTTTAACTCTGAACGATGTAAATCTTCATAACCTTAAAATTACAATGTGAGTGATTTCTTGAAAAACTTGTTATTTCCTTTTAACTGCAAAACTCAGAGCCGTCGCCAGGGACAAAAAAAAAAAAAATCTTAAAAATTTAAGACTTTGGGCTTACAGTAAGCTAGTCGAATTGTATATACAGACTTTTAAAGAGTGCAAGTTGGATATGTTTTAGGCCCATTTCTATGTGGAGCGTTAAATATCAAGAAATTCGAATGTGAAGAAATTGGAAATTCAAGGTGGAGATTGGAGAATGGGATATTTCTCATGACCCATATTCCCGTTAACCGTTAGGGAGCAAACAAAATGACAAACTCAACCCCCAACTACACTTATCAACGTGCCAGAAATCCACTGATTCATCAATGACATATTTTGCCTTCACGTAACAACAGATGTATGTAATTTTTTTAATCTCGAACGTCACAACGATAAAGTATTATATTAAAACTGAATTTTATATATATAGAGAATTCATTTCTCTTTGAAAATATGAATTAATATAAAATTGAAATAATGAAAAATATATAATTGAAATAAGAGCATATTATAAAATATCAAGAATGAAGAATTCGGTTAGAAGTTGGGGGTTGTACGTGTGTACGCACGTCAAAAAAATCTTTCAAATATCATAGTCTCTATATAATATAATGTTCCGAAGCATATTCTTAATTACTAAATTTCTAGACCAAACACGTGTGCATCACTGAAGCAATATCACGTACATTTCCAACCTAACTGCATCTTCAAGAAACACCACAATCCTGTGTGATTACAAGATTATTATTCTTTCCACTGCCTTTTGATTTCTGAATTTGGAGAAGGATTGAGAAATGGTGTGTTTCTGTTTCTTGGTGGACCAGAAGAAGAAGATGAAAGCAAGCAAACCGGCGGCTGGAATCTGTTCCCGGTGCCGACGTGGTGCAAGAGTCGCCGACATGAAGACTTCGACGAGGTTTTGTCTAATACCTATTTATTGCAGATCTTGGAGAGCCATCGTCTGCAGCTTTTGCGGCTCCGTTCTTAAATCCTACCGTTGATATTCTACTTTACATATGCTTTTATATTTCTTTTCTGAATTTTAGTTTCGCGGATATTAGTGGCCTAATATTTACAATAGGCTTATTCCGTCGTCTACTATCATAAAAAGAGAATTTTCAAATCGTATTTTGTGAAATGGCGGAATATATCTCGGAAATTATATTTTTTTACCAATCATCAAATTTTGATGGAAACGCTATTTTCTTTATACAATTCTAACTAATTTGCATTTAGAGAAGACTAATGATAAAAGAAAAGGAAGTCCGCCATATTGCAAATTAAGTTACTCTTACTTAATACTACGGTTATAATCTACACTTCAACAAATATTTTGCACTTCAATAAATTTAAAAATGTTATCAATATATCAGCACAAGTATAGAGAATAAACCATATACATATGCGTACAAAAACTGAATTTGGTTTTTGTTCCTTTTTTTTTTTAATATCTCTAGTAGTACTAGGATATCCTGATCACCACATATACACAAAATTGAAGGCCCACACAAATACACGTATATTCTTTTCTTATACTTAACAAAAACCCGAGTAAGTTTCACACCAACCATTAGATAATACATATTCCCAAATGTAAGGATCAGGCTTGAATACAGATATGACATTACTAAAAGTTTTAGTCTAAAACTATTCTTTTCTAAGTGATTGAGCCATAAACGCAATGTAAATAAGAAAAGCGTTTTTACTCTTGAATAATTGATCAAGACATGTAGCATACTACTCGTTTTAAACTAGTATCGTTATTGTGTCACTTCCTGAGTTAAAATCTAATATACTACGTGTTATTGATAACAATAAAAACTATTGAACAATTTCGCGATAACAAAAAAAACTATTGAATGACTTTTCGTTCACCTTTTTTTAGATCCTTGATTAAGAAAATGAGGAGAAAATGAGGATAAGAGAAACCCAACACACACATGTTTAAGGAAGCAGTTGCATTTTTGGGCTTTACCTTCCTCTCTTTCCGGCCTAATCAGTTGAAATCTTGTATTCAGTCTTTTTTTTTTAAAAAAAACATGTATTTTACTGTCTTTATCACGAATAATGTGCACTTTCTATTTTTACCCTATACATCTTATATTTATTAATTTGCTTCAAGTTTCAAAGAAATCATTTCAAAATTTCTTGGATCTTTTCATCTCTGATTGTACGACGTCAATTCGAATGTGAATTTCTATAAGAAGACCCAATTCATCTAAAGCCATTCATATGGGTGAAAGTGGTAAGCAATAAAAATCAATATGCTGAAATCATATCAAATCAATCTTCTCATGTACTATGTATATCGATTCCCAAATCTTAAACGCTATTGGTGGACATGAAGTTGGGTCCAATGGACCAAAAAAAAATCTAAATATTTTTCCAGCGTGTGACATAAGTAAGATCTGTGTACAAAAAAAGGCAAGTCTAGTCTTTCTCCATCGTGTCTTGAGGGGCAAAATGTAAGGACCAAATTAGTTTGGACATGGTCAATAATCATTTTCAAAAATGTTGTAGTTAATGAAGATGTCTATATAAATCAACTCTTCTCTGTTACTTCTCTTTACGTATCTAGTCTTTACGAATTTTACAATACATAATTACAAACATTCAGTTACATAATGGCTAAACACTTGTACTTTATATTGATGACCGTGCTTTTATTTCTCAGTGTGTCCAAAATCTGGTGGGAAACTGCTAATAAAACGCGAGGTGAGTAACAAATTTTAGCCACTAAATTTGTAACCTCGATTTAAACTATCATTCATTCTTGTATTGTGTATTCAAGTCTTTGGTGTGTATAAGCTCTTTTGTTTGCTCGCTCTAGTTTACAGGACAAAAGAGTGGCTCGATAGACTTTTTAAATCAGGAACTGCGTTACTTCGTATCGGGTTCGATGAAGATCAAGAGTACTTTGAATCTTATTTTCTGCTATAGTCTATTACGCCAAGTTCACATGTATTATATATGGTTTTCCCAAAGGCTATACGTTTTTAACAAAAATATAACATTTATATGTAATCAAACTATAATCGCAGAAACGGGACATTTGTCGGGAGATTCAAGTTGGGTTGATAAGCTAGCGAATAAAAGCACAGGCTGCCCAGCCAAGAAGCCCTACTCTAAGCCTAGCGTACTTTAAACACATTTTCTGTATCCTACGCCGTTCACATTTTGTATTCTCTGTTTAATTATGCTTTACTAAGATACTAATATGCATGAAACTATATCTTAGTATCCGACGACTATCCGCATAATAAAAAAAATTTATACTTTTTATATTTTAAAAAAGGCTCGATTACAGAGACTAAGCGTCCGCTAAACACTCGTGCTTTCCTTTTATAGCATGTTGCCCATTTGTCGGACAATGTTTTATTATTGTTAACGCAAACTTATTTAATAACAAGTAGAATTATAAATAATTTATACTTCGTATTATTGATCATTTAAATTGTATAGTTTTCGAGAAGAATAATAAGCTATTAATGTTTTACTTTTCATCGGAAATGATAAATATATTTTTTGTAAGTAACAAGTACATTCATCATAATTCCACTTTTTTCTATTAGAACTATTTTCATGGAAAAACTAAAAAATATCACTATAACTTTGTTTTTAAACATAAACTTTATTAATTTGTACAGCTTATAAGCAGCTGATAAAACTGAATCAATATACTTCATCAAAATAATCTATTTCTATATTTGCCTTTTGTTCTCTCCTACTAATAATTAAATTATTAATTGCCTGAATTTATTCCGGTAAAAATTGATTTATTAACCTCCTTCATGCTTCCCAACAAAACAATCTCCTGATTCTGACAATAATAATAAAAAGGCGTTTTCGGTTAAATAAACTCATATTACGCTGCTTAGTGGGAACAATGGAACATATTTGTAAATTAATTTAGATTTGGTCGTCCATTTTATCAAAATTATACCTCCCTTGATTTTCTGGACGATACGGATTGTGAATGTAGAAGGGATTTAGAACATAATTATGACTTTGGAGGCTTATAATATTTTATTAAGTAACCGAAAACATAAGCAAGAGAATCATGGATAGGATAACGACCTAACGTATAAGAAACATGAGACAGGTCACAATCACTATAAAAGTTTTCCGATCAAAACTCGAGTAGACGCACATGAAATTATATTAGACATTTTTAAATATATTATAATGAAAGCATAATATATTTTGGGAAGTGAGTTTCAATTAAACATTCCAAGTTGAATGGCATTATTCCAAATAGCAAACGGTGGATAGTTTCCAAGTTCAATGGCAGGTTTCCTACTCATTTTTCATGAGGAAAAAAAACACAAACATCGTATGCTATAGGTAAATCGAGGCTTTAAGTGGTTGAAGCACTCCGATTTTTGATGCGATCTATGACCATATAAGTACACTAATTAGCTCCGTCGGTTAGAAATATATTGTTTTAGTGTTATTGAATCCGAATTTGAGTATAAATTTATATGTATATATGATCAGTCGTAGGTATGGTGTATATGCATTGTAATCCTGTTATAAATATTATCAAAGACTGGTACTATGCATAAACTATGAACTAAAGATCTATATATAGTTTCATGGTTAACAAAAATTTCGTTTTAGATGAAATTTTTGTGGTTTAAATATTTTTGTTTAGATATAAATTATAATACATGATTTTTTGAATATGACATGTGTCCGTTTTAGATGTAAAACCAGCCATTGTTCAAGCTTAAAACCTGTACCAACTAGTTTTTTTTTGTTCAAAGTACCAACGAGTTTAATATATATAAAAACCATTTTTACAGGCCTTGTTCGTAGGAACATTGTTTTTTTCATCGTGGTGTTATAAACCCACGTATGGTCAATTGGCGTGTTTTCTCTATAGTCTCAGGTTCGATTCTACTGTTTGCAAACTGCATGTGGACCACTTGGTCACTTGAGCTTTGATTCGGGTACTTTACATGTGGTGGATATACAAAAAAGAAAAAATCCTTACCAAGAGTCAAGAGATTAATTTGTTCACCCTCAAAATTAGTTGGACACTTCGAAGTGAATTCGGTGAAACCGGAATACTCAATGTTAAATTTATAAGGAAAAAAATTGGTGCCAAATGAATATGTCGTTTGTGAGTCATTGAAACCATTGAGATTAAACAAGAAATATGGGAATATTGGCTCAATATCTCTCTCTTTATGTGGTTGGATTTCATATAATTTCACGTGGCCCAACCTGTTGCTGTTCATCAATCAATCAAAGTTTGTAGACAAGAGTGAACCCACACACACTCACACACATACACACGGTCGATCTTCTTTTCTATTCTCGTGTCCCTACATTTCTAAACCCCATCATTACTTCTTGTGTTTTATTGGTACGATGAGTTAAAGATAGTTAACAATAACCTAACAATGCGGGTGTAAAATGAGTTTGAACCTTTCCGAAACTAGTTTGCTTCGCTCGAAGTCATTGGTTCGACTCTAACATTGGAGATACGTATATTACATGAAGAACCCTAACTTAATAGTACTGTAATACATTGTTATCGTCTTAGTAGTCTGAAATGAGATCTAGCAACTGCAACTCGCAAATATACATATATATATATATATGTATACATATCAAGGAAATATCAAACCACAATTTAAAAGCTATATATTTATAATAAGATAATTATGATTTAACATAATTTGAACCTGAACCCAAAAATAAATAATACTAAATCAATCGGTTATCAGATACAGTTTTACTTTATTTACTTTATTTTTTCCTAATCCAAAACTAAATCGTACTATATCTGCTGTATACTCTCTCCATGTGACATTAAGGCAGTGACCAATCAAAATCATTGCTGAAATATCTTATTATTAAGCTAAATGTTGCTAATTTAGTAGTTAAAAAGGATGCCAAGAGAGATAACTAGCATATCCCAAAATGGTAGGATTTCATGTAATATTCCTATACTCTTATTAGAAAAAGCGAACAAATAGGCTAAACTTTATACTTATTCACACTATTAAATAACAAAATAGCATTAACTTATTAGAAAAAAGCATACCGTAGATGTGATTTACTAGTTAGAACAAGAATCTTTACAAAAGGAAAACACATGGGATGTTAGGAGAAGAAGATTCGGATTCTAATAATCCAACGGTCAGAGAAAAATCAAAAGAAAATTTCACAACCGTAGGATCTGTTCCCTTAACCACCTTGTAATGCCGGTCTTTTATTAATTTCGTAGAAAATTAAAAGATAGAAAAAAAAACAGCACCAAACTTATGTCTCTCATGTGACCGACCACCGCATCCTCAGTTGACCTGTCTTTGCCCCCACTTTGTCTCCCCACACAAACTGAAAGAAGAAGACTTTAGATATCAAACGACTCCACGTGTCGATTACTGATTGGTTTTCATCGCTTTTATCGTGTGGACCAACGAAGCAACATATAAAAAGCACGACGCGTTACGTAGTACCATTGCTACAATAAGAGAAGTGTGTGTGAGACGAAAGTTATCATATTTCATATAATTATATCGAATAATAAAGAGAAAAAAAGTTCAGAAGAAATGGAGAAAGATGGACTCGAGCTTGAGATAACGGAGCTGAGATTGGGTCTTCCGGGGAGAGATGTGGCGGAGAAGCTGATGAAGAAAAGAGCTTTCACGGAGATGATCATGACGTCTTCTGGTAGTAATAGTGATCAATGTGAAAGCGGCGTCGTTTCATCAGGTGGTGACGTGGAGAAGGTTGCTAGTGATTCTCCGGCGGCGAAAAGTCAGGTGGTGGGGTGGCCGCCGGTTTGCTCTTACCGGAAGAAAAACAGCTGTAAGGAAACTTCGACGACGAAAGTGGGATTAGGGTATGTGAAAGTGAGCATGGATGGTGTGCCTTACTTGAGGAAGATGGATCTTGGTTCAAGCCAAGGTTACTATGATTTAGCCTTTGCTCTCGATAAGCTCTTCGGTTTCCGTGGCATCGGTTAGTAAAATCAAATTTCTTTTCCTTTATCCGGTTAAAGTAGAGTGGTTAGATCATGTGAAAGAAAAAAATTAATTGATTGTACCAGAGATGGGATTAAGAATCGTTGTGTTTTGATGTTTTCTAAGTAATGCAAGAAATAATTAAGGAGCTAGCACATGTGGGAACGAAAACGTCTAGGTTAGTTAATTTAGTTAATAATGCTGTGTTAATTAGCGATGTTAAATACGTACTTAGTACGAGCGTTGAGATATTTTATTATCCATCACTGGAATTTCAGTTTTAGGTGGTTTAAGATTTGTCCTAAAATCTCTGATGATGAGTTTCGGCTTTTGATGATCTGGCTGGTTTAACTTTAGAACCGTTTCATATTGTCTGAAAACTTTGTAAAAAGGCAGAGTTCACTATTTGTTTTTTTTGTTAGACTTTTCTATTTTTGCAATATAATCAAACATACAATTAATGTTTACGTATGCATATATGTTTCAGGAGTGGCCTTGAAAGATGGTGATAACTGCGAATACGTTACCATATACGAAGACAAAGATGGAGATTGGATGCTCGCTGGAGATGTACCTTGGGGGTATGTTCATATCTTTTGACTTAGATTATATCTCATTATAAACTTATATATGTCACAGTTTTATATTTATATGGGATTGGATACTTTGATTTTGCAGAATGTTCATAGAGTCGTGCAAGAGGCTGAGGATTATGAAAAGATCGGATGCTACAGGTTTTGGGTTGCAGCCTAGAGGAGTAGACGAGTGATGATGACTTGAAGAAGAAGCAAGAAGCTGGTTAATTAATTTAACCTTTAAACTTGATCAAGATCCTTTAGAACATTTTTCCTATTCATGTTATATAAATATTTGTTATAGTACTATTCTGCAACAGAATTCAAGTTATGGTTTGTATGATTATTTTCAGAAAGACAGCTATATACATACACTACTTTGTTTCTTGAATGTTGAGTCAAGACATTATCATTTGTTTAAATTTTACCGTTATTGAGATCCTAGATCCATATACTCATTAGATTTTAAATTAAGTATCGTCTAAACTTTGTTTGTTTTAATAATTAAATATCATTTTAGATTTTCAATGTAAATTTTGATAGTAAATATCAAATGTAAAGTTGCAATAAAAATTTCTGATGAAAACTACAAATAGTCAACTTATAAAGTTGTAATAAAAATTCATAATATGTTTTTTTATCATAACCTTAAACATAAATTTAATGGTATATATAATGTATTCTCAATTCTAATGGAATATCTGATAATTATAGTCTAAATATTTATTAACTTTTATTCTCAATTCTGAACTCATTCTTCCTATTTTCCGATTATTTTTGTATGATCTAGTATAAGCTTTTTACTTTTTGCCGCTTAAATAATCTTCTAACTCCAAACTTGTCAATCGTTTTTCTCATTATCATAATTTGACATATTAAGTTAAGATTGCATTTTATAAGTTTTAGGATGATCTTCTCTTTTTTTTTGGACGAATCTATAAATTAACGATACACTCTCTTTCTTTTGATATATTTAATATCAGTTATATTAAACACACCGACATGTTTGGTATGACGACCTAGTTGTTCTATATTGTCTTTCTGTAGAACTAAATACTCGGTTTTATTTAAATGAAAAAGGTATCTGATTATGAAACAACCACATATGATTTGTTACAACTGTGACCTACGTGTGTTTGATTTGGTAAAGCCATGTGCATCGCGAACCAGAAACAGCAAAATATCAGCCCATGCCCTCCTAATTCCACTTTTTTGGCTCAAAATTAATGTTGCCATCATCCAATACTATTGATGGTGCAATGCTTTTAACATGAAGGGTTAAAAAGCTAACCGAGGTTAATTAAGTGGAATTTTTATTTTATGAAGGATTTAGTCAAACAAATACAATGCGGATATATTTTGAAGGATTTAGCCGAAACATTTGAATACCAGTCTCAAATGTCATCTACCCGTCTAATTATTGACTCCACGATCAAAACGTGTTCACGTCGGACTTTTTTTTTAAATTTGGTTATTGATGATTAATCATCCCAGAAATTCTGGTCATCTTTCCCACGTCATGATACGAATATCCATCCCAACAAAGAAATGAAACAAGGGGCAAGACTTCTCATTCTTTGGAGGGGTCTAACTCACATCAATAACTCGGTTAGATACATCTGTCTCATCATCTTCTGCTCGGATAATCAGAGAGATCCAGCAAATTCTCAGAAGGAATTTTGTCGGACTTATCAGCCAAAAACAAGTCTTAAAAAATAGCACTCACTAATACCATCCTCAAGAACAAGACATTTTTCTTATGTTATGGTTTGGCCATTTCCATGGTCAACTACGGTGAAGTTACGGTCTTGTACATTTAAGTGTTTGTGTATCAGTTTCTCTTTTTTTAAATCTCTGAGTTTGTGTATTGTAACAAACTCAAAATGAAATCTCTGTACGGGAAACAAAACTCACTCCACCCAACCCTTTATTAGTTGGTGTGTTGATATTTCTTCCTCTTATGTAATCAGTGAAAATCATAATTATGGAGTTTCTGTAAATCAGGTTTTATTACAAGCTTAAAGACAAAGTACAGGTAACAACAAAGGCCAACGCAAAAGCAAATCAAACAAGCATAGCTTAATCACATCATACATAATAGTTTTATTTATCCACAAGGCATATATATATATATATATATATCTTTTTTTTTTAAAGGGAACAGTAGGTCTTGAGAGCAGATAGATCTCTCTTCTTGGTGTCTGTGTAGGTGAACTTAAAGTAAGCCTCAAAATCAAAAGGCTTATAGAGACGAGGATGTTCATCATCGACCATCTCCTCTGGTGCATTTATGATCAGCCCTTCTTTAGGAAGCAAGAATAGTCCAGCCGCGTGCCTATCTTTCTTTCCGGTTATAATCACACGGTGAAGCGGAGGAAACACCCCACCATTCAATAGTACCTACAAAATAACATATTTGATGTTGATTAAAAAAAAAAAAAATCATGGGTCACTTAATTAAAAAAATTATGAATGATGGAACTTGAGACTCAAGGAAACTTGATTTTACATGAAGAGAAGCTCCGGCTATGACAAGGAAAGAAGAATCTTGAGATGGCTTAGCTTTGATCCACTCTTCACCATCTTTGGCTTTGATCTCCAAGCCATCTACTACGTCATTTTGGCAAAGTATGGTGAGAAAATGTCTATCAATATGAGGGTCAAGGCCTAGCTTCTCCTCGGTGTTTTCGTCAAGTCCTCTATATTTAAAGAAACGAAAGTGGTTTTTCGCTGAGTTAAGATGCTCATCGATGTATTTCTCGAGCCCGAAACTCTCCATGATCATCGTCCTTACTTTCACGTCCAATTCTATTAACTTCTCCGCGAATGACTGAACATTCTTGCTGTTGTTCATACAAAAGTTTATTAAAATATAATTTAACTCATCAGTTTGTTTCCTAGTTTTGATTGTTAACAAATTTATAATGTTATAAATTTGACAAATTGGAGACTTTAAGTTATAATTTTGACCAAAAAAAAGTTATAATTTTGGTTATAAAAAATTACAAAAATGGTGGATTTGATAAAATAACAAAATGGTAGAGTATAAAAAAAAAGGTAAGAGAACCTGAAGGTGACGTTGCCTTGAGGCCAAAGCTTGTGAGTCATGTCATCGACAACTTCAGGATTATCCGCACCGTCAAAGCCCATACCTTCGTATAAAGGTATAGTTGGAACCTGACCGACGTATCCTTTGTAGAGTTTGTCAGACTTTGTACTTTGTTTGGTCTCCAATGGTAAATCAAAAGCTTCCTCGGAAGCCTCGAACAGTGCCTTCCGTAGCTCCACTGAAGCTCCATCGAACAAGGCCTCGAAACATCCGTATTCTTCTAGGGCTTTTCGGACTCGGGCTCTCACCGAGTCCCACTCGAGTGTTTCCGGTTTGAGGTCACGACTCGAGAAGTCGATGACCGGAAGGGTAAGGGGAAATTGGGTTTTCAAACTTATCGTCATTATAGTTTTTAAGAATTATAACTGTAGATAGTGTTTGTGTTTTGTAAATACTTCGAAGACTCGGTTGGTTATTATATAGGAGGAGAACTTTAACAAAAATATAGAGGAGGAAGAAAGTGTTGACATTAGCTTGGTCTTAAACAATAATATTTATAGGAATTTGTAACCTTAGTTAAATTTACTCCACTTTATTAAATTGGAATACAAAAAGACTATAAGCGAGGATGTATTAAAAAATGAGAATCTGCCTGTCAGCAACCTTATGGTCATGGTTGAAGACAAATTAACAAAATAAATATATTAGTCTTATGCAGAATTTAAATAGCATTTCTCTAATTACTAAATTTGGAACTTTAAAAGGTAAACTATCAAATCTAACAATTTTCTACAATCTATGATTAGTATACTTCTGTTTTTATGATTTTTTTTCTTCTATAGAAACTAAATCTCTAATACATTGGATGTTCCAGAAATATACGATGCTATTTTCTGTAAGTATCTTTATAATGGTGATGATGTCGTCATTAGTTCATGAAACATTATATATATATAAATGAATTTTATTTTCTTTTTTACTGAAATCAACCTAATAATTTAATATTTGGGATATATATATATATATATGCTAAACATATTCGATGATTAGGCTATACTATGTGTTATTTATTCTAGATATATATGTGGGCAAACCATTTCTCACAATCCCCTTGTATAGATCTAGCATGGTAGAAAAAAAAGATTTATGACGTTAAACCCAAAATTCTTATCTTCAGTATCGTATATAATTAGCCAGTCTTGTATATATCTTTTAATATTTGTAATTTAGGCAATTGCCAGACATATACTACGAAATAATTAACAACCACTATATAAAATCACACACACACATAAATAGATATTTAAGTATTGTAAGGGGCAACCGGTTCATATATAATCTAGACCAAGGGCTTCCATTAATGTATATAATATCTAGATGATCACCTATATTATATGTAGACTTCATTGCCTAAAACTATATAACGTAATACAAAAATGAATTTAGTTAATGCATATACAAACATTGACACGTTATCTGATGGCATCTAAAATGAGCACCAATTAAACTAATACATTTTTATACTCAACTATCGATTTAAATGTCGGATTAATTTTTACAACATTTAAATTCTAGTTCATGATCCTGATATGTAGTCTTATGGTATGTAGTGTAAGACTTAAGGGCGGTAGAATGCGTGTACATTATTATTAAAAAAAAATCCATAGTTCTTAGCAAAATCAAGTGAATATTCTAATCCATATGGATAATTATTAGAGTTGTTTATTGACAAGTGATACCAATCTTGTAGTTTAACATTGATTAATTAATATAACTGACGTTATTACTTGTTTGTTTGGTACTAAATTATTGGGAAAAAATCTTAAAAAACTCTTAACTATTTAATATTTGCTAGTTTTCTACCCGATTTTTTTGCGTTGCCAGAAAACTATACGAACTAATTTTTCTGGATAAAAATATATATAATTTTATGGTTCCAGTTTTCACTCCACGATTTCACGATCGTTAACAGTCAAACAGAATTAGTAAACTCCGTTAGTTTCTAAAACAAGAAAAAGATAAAAAAACCCTCAACTATTTAATCTTCGCTAGAAAAACATCCAAACTTTTAATGTTGCCAAAAACCCACACAAACTAATTTTCCAATGTAAAAAAAAAACCTGAAATATTATACAGTTTCAGCTTCTACCCATTACTTTACATCCATTAATGGTTTTCCCCAACTTCATTCGCTAATAGTTATTCATTTGGTATTGGTTAGTTTCTCATCGTTGACCACATCTATTCCGAAACGCAATTTGAATATAAGCTCTTAAGTAATCGACTCTTTGGAACAATGATCTTAGGAACTTATAATAGAGTAATAAATATAAATTAGCAGGTGATTAACTGAGATAAAGTATGATAGTTGTTTTGATCATCTACAAAGATCATTTCAGTGGAGATTAAATCAGTCCAAAAGTAAAATAAAGCACTAATTTGCAGAATCTTTAGCCATAAATATATCGAATTTCAAAAAAAAATATATTGTAATTTATTTCGAATTCTATTGGTGACAACTTTTTTTAGTTGTTGTAAACTCTTTGATATTTTGGTTTTTAAATAAAGTATCATTCAACATTTAAAAAAATTAGCTAATGTGAATTTATGATAACGTAAAAAGTTCAGGTATTTTTTTGGCAAATATTAAATAGTTGAGGGTTTTTTTAGTTTTTTTTTGTTTTGGAAAATAACGGAATTTACTAATTTTATTTGACCGTTAACGGCCATGAAATCATGAGCTGGAAACTGGAATCATAAAATATTTCAGGTAATTTTTTGATGCAAAAAATTAATTCATATAATTTTCTGGCAACACAAAAAGTTCGGGTAGAAAACTGGCAAATATTAAAAGTTTTTAAAGTTTTTAAGCCGTAAATTATTATTATTTGTTTTTAATTGCATCATTAAAAAACTGATATAAAATAAAAATTCAGTATGTGTTTGTCGTGCTCGAGATTAATTATTGATATTCCTTCTTCGGAGGGAATCAATGAAGAAAGCAATTTTGGAGTTTCTGCTAGTTATGTTTTATTACAACCTCAAGAGTCAACAAGGCAAAGTAAAGTTAACAACAAACCAAATCGAGCGCAAATCAACAAGTGCACAGTGATCAAATGATACATAGTTTTATTTATTCGCATGGCATCATGAATCTTTAAAGGGCACAGTAAGTCTTGAGAGCAGATAGATCTCTCTTCTTGGTGTCTATGTAGGTAAACTTAAAGTAATCCTCAAAATTAAAAGGCTTATAGAGACGAGGATGTTCATCATCAACCATCTCCTCAGGCGCATTTATAATAAGTCCTTCTTTAGGACGCAAGAACAGTCCAGCCACATACCGATCTTTCTTTCCGGTTATAACGACATGATGAAGCGGAGGAAATACCTCACCATTCAACAGTACCTGCAAAACCCACATTTTATGATATATATATCACATAAATTGAAGATTATAAAGGATGAAACTTGAGACTCAAGGAAACTTAATTTTACATGAAGAGAAGCTCCGGCCATAACAAGGTAAGAAGAGTCTTGAGATGGCTTAGCTTTGATCCACTCTTTACCGTCTTTGGTTCTGATCTCCAAGCCATCTACTACGTCATTCTGACATAATATGGTGAGGAAATGTCTGTCGATATGAGGGTCAATGCCTACATTCGCTTCAGTATTGTCGTCGAGTCCTTTGTATTTAAATAAATGAAAGCGATTCTTCGCTGAGTTAAGATGCTCCTCTACGTATTTCTCGAGCCCGAAACTTTCCATGATCATTGTTCTCACCTTCACGTTTAGTTCTATCAACTTCTCCGCAAACGACTGAACAGTATTGCTGAAATTTATCGCAGATCTTAGTATTTTTTTCTACGATACTTCTGTGTTAACGATTTTTTAGTTATTAGAGCTAATTATCTATACATATTAGTTTACAATTATAGAATTGAAACAATCTTTAGAATTATTACTAAAACATCTACATATCTTCTATACTTTTGAGATTAATATAAATCATTGGTGTCTAAAAAAACAAAAATCTTCTATATTGTGCAACACATATCTTTTATACATCCTCTATATTTTATTTTATATCTACCATTTCAAAAAAATTTCCATAAATAAACGTTCAATTTTGATAAAATCTCATTCAAGGGACATGCATGAACAATATTTTTTGTTTGAATTGAATATCTCTTGCATAAGAAAAAAAACAAAAAGTATATAAGAGGCCGGGGAACCTGAAAGTGGTGTTGCCTTGAGGCCAAACCTTGTGAGTCAAGTCATTAACAACCTCATGATTTTCTACACCGTCAAAGCCCATGCCTTCGAACAATGGCATAGCCGGAACCTGACCGGAGTAACCACTGTTACGATTTTTCGACTTTGCACTCACTTTGGTCTCCAATGGTAAATCAAAAACTTCCTCCGAGGCCTTGAACAATGCCTTCCGTAGCTCCACTGAAGCTCCGTCAAACAAAGCCTCAAAACATCCGTATTCCTCTAGAGCTTTTCGGACGTGGGATCTCACATAGTCCCATTCTGGAGTTCCCAGTTTGAGGTTTGGAATTGAGAAGTCGATGACTGGAAGGCCAAGGGGAAGAAATAGGTGTTTTGAATTTGTTGTCATTATTTTTCTTTAAAAGTTAAGAATTAAGATTGTAGTTTATCTTTTGTTTACGTGAAGATTTAAAGACTATCGCTTCCTGATTATATAGACAGAAAAAGTCGCATCAATGGAGTACAATCTCATTGTTTTTCACATGTCATGGACCACGAGTCCTCCTAATATATACAATCATAGTGGATCAAGATAACAATGAAAAAAGGAAATTAGAAAATAAGAATGATGTGACTTATTACTATTAACTAATGTAAAATTTTATATTATGTTTATAGTGTCTCATTGTCGTGCCAGAGCAAGTAAACATAGCTATAACAATTGTAACATTTTTTTATTATTATTATTATAGCTTCTCCTTGTGTAAAATGTGGTATTCATTTAAATAAGGGGACAATTTAAAGTGGAATATAGACATAACAAACAAATGGTATTAGGCGCATTTGACACTATATATTCGTCTCACATGGCCAGCACTGACTAACACTATATATTATCAATAGCTTAATGCCCTATTTTTGTGCAACTGAAGATATATAAGACTATAAAGGGATCATGTATTCTCTGTTAATGTCATCCAGCGCTGTAAACGTGTGTACTACCCAGACGAACAACCCATTGATGTCAATATGTTCTAAAATTACTCTAGGTTTACTTGAACAAACGTTTTCTTACTTCTAAAGAATCTGAATGAGAAACTGGACTAAAGTCAATAATTTTTTTTTTGGATTCTTGGTTCATATGGAAACACGAAATTAAAATATATTTCAAATATGTGGAAAATTTCAACACAAACTTCTGCAGTGCGAGAATATTATATGTGGCAAGTTTCTTCAGTTACGAATGAATAGTTCTAATCTTTTGCTACAGAATTACGATTCTCTTCGGCGATCGTTGGGTCAGGAGCTATGATATTTGTGGCCTCCAAGCTAGGCTTGGGATTGGCTTTCTACTTGACGACGACATTTGATACAGTTCAAGGAGCCGCAAGTCTGTGGAAGATGGGTGTGCTCGTCTAGTTGAGAATCGTAAAGAAATGAATTAATGATGTAGATCTGAACCACGAGCAACAGATTCTCAGCCGCCGAGAACACTGAAACAGATACTCAGCCCTTTTTTAATGTAACAAATAATTATTTTGCGGGGTTTATGTTAAAAAAAAACAAAAATTCTAATGATTCTTCTTCCCATTTCTATTAAAATAAATTTAGATATACATATGCTAATTTTGTACATCTTTTGCTACAGAATTAATAGTTCTAATCTTTTACTTTAAAAAAGCTGATAAAACTGAATCAATACATTTCAATATTTCAACAACATTAGCTATTTGCCTATTTCTATACCTGCATTTTGTTCTCTATTCATACTTATATTATTGCCTGAATATATTCCGGTAAAGATTGGTTTATAAACCTCCTTTATGCGTCCAACCAAATATTCTCTTGATTCTGACTGTACACATGTAACCAAAATATTGTGTGCTTTATATGAGATGATATAAATACTGAGAATCTATTATATAAAGACTCAGTTGAGTCTCACAAGCTTGACACATAAGGTTATATCCTTAAGACACATCATTTACCACATCAGCTCTTTAAAATAATTTTTTATAAAAAAAATCCATAGCTGAGATAAATTAAACGTCTGTCATTGGTCCACAATCAATTAAAGTAAAAACACCTTAAAAACGTTACAAATTCTTATCATGCACGTTCAACCTTCTAACAATAATTACTTCAACCTTACCTACAATAATAAAATACATTGTAATTTAATCTGAACGAAACTCCAAAAAGAAAAACATTACAATATCCATTGTTGAACAAAAAAAACAGAGAAACAGAAGAGATTGAACAAAAAAAAATGTCTGCAAGTTGAAGAAATTTCAAGATATAGCAAAGTAAGTTATTCAGTATAAAACGAACACTAAACAAAATACTGATTTTTCATCTATTTTAAATACTTGTCGATTTTTATAGACAATTAGTTTCACTATTTTCTTAAAATTATGGGTTCTGGCAATTGTTCTATGTTTAGTTTTAAAAAACACTTCAAATCAAAGTTCATTTCTCTGTCTTTATAATTTAAAATAACGTCTTACGAATTAAAGTTATATTATTACAAATGTTCAGAAATAAACTAGCATATTTATTTAACAGGATCACAAACTCTCCATGTTACTTGATAGAAATATATATTCAATGTAGAATTTTAAGAGAAATAATCAGGCAAAGAGTTTTTCTAATGAATTACATTTTGATTCTTAACTTGATGTATTTTGTAATGAAGATGGTGACTTAAATTATACTATTGTATCTTACCTCTGAACAATTGAAAGTAAACCAAAACAGATTACATTGATACATCACGTTCTTTTGATGTTACCAACAAACAAAAAAATGATAAATAAGAGTTCCATAATGTAAAATTATCCAATATTTTAATAGAAAATGTAAAAGAAACAATTCATCCACCTTAAAACTATTTATATAATTCGGTAAATTTTTATGTAAGATATATGTCCCGATGTTTATAATCAAAAATAAAATACAACAAAGTGGTTGGTAAATAGAACAAAGAAAACCAAGTACTTAATAATTTGAGTGCTGAATCATAAAACTTAACGAATATCAAACAAAATTAGATTAGTTTGCTTTAGGACAAACGAATTAGTAAAAAGTTTAATATCATAAAAAATATGGTATGTTTTTTAATCTGATTATGTAACTCATGTTCAAGTGATATTGATGTAGGTTAAATAATGACCAAATATCTGAAGAAAATATTTATTTTAACAAAGTTTTCAAATTTGTATATTAGATGATTAATTTTTTAGAAAAAACTAATCAAATCACTAATTTATCATGTTACAAATACATATACATAAACATATATATTTATTAAAAAAATCTACGTATCTACGCGGGTATTCATCTAGTAATAATATAAAAAGCGTTAGCCGTTGCATAACTCATATTGTAATTATATATATATATATATATATATATGGAACATACTTGTAATTTAATTGATATATATGTGGTCGTCCATTAAATCAAAATTATACCTCCCTTGATTTTTGTTTTTTTTTGTGTGTGGAAGATACGTATTGTGAATGTATAAGAGATTTAGAACGTAATTATGACTCTTGAGACTTGGGATCAAATTGGTTATTGGGCAGTCACCAGCCTCCAAGGCAGTTTTTTCCCTATATTGATTGCTGCTGGGGTTTGAAGAGCAGAGAAGGTGCTGGTGGAATTCATTGATTAGAACACGGGGCATAGAGATCTCTTCTCTTAACTTTCTTTATTTTTTAATAGTAAAAATTTCATTTGAAAGGTGGCTATATAGCCTCGGGTTCGTATTGATGAATCAACCGACATAAGAGATATTTTATTATTCATCACGGGAATTCTAGATTTGTAGGTGGTTTAAAATTAGCTTTTGATGATCGGGCTTGTTTAACTCCAAAATCGTTTCATATTATTTGAAAACTTTGTAAGAAACTAGGGATTTACCATTCGTTGTTTTCTTTGTTAGACTTTTCTATCTTTCGCAATATAATCAAACACACAATTAATATTAAATATTATATATGTTTCAGGAGTGGGATATACGAAGACAAAGATGAAGTTTGGATACGTGATCATCAACAACCTACTCTCCATTAAAGAAGGGAAGTGGAGGAGCGTGGGTCCAACGTGGCATATAGCCGTTATGGTCCCACAAGCTGTTCTATGCTTACGTGGCGCGACTGTTCTTTTTAAATTCTCTTCTACTACAGCTATTATTATTTTAAAAATATATAGAAATAATAAAAACGGACTTGTCGTCGTAAAGAACACAGAAAATCCGACCGTTGTTTGAGTTTATCTTCTTCTTGCCCGAAACAGAACTCAATCTTCCCAAAAAGCTTTCCTTTGTTTCATTTTTTTTGGTTTTCTTTAAGGTCAAACACCAAAAATATAGAGAGAGATAAAGAGAAACGGTTGATCTTGTTCTTTATTCGTGACGACGATGTTGGGCGATTATGGTATAACGGAGGAAGACATGGTCATCGAGGAAGCTCAGGGCTACCCGAGAGCTTACGCAAAGATCTGTCGCGATTTTGATGCTCTTCCGTACAGAAATGGCCCTCCTTTTACCTTCATTCCATACATTCTTCAGCAGCCGAACGAGGTAAATTTTGGCCCAATCATATATTAGCCAGACCTAAATTGCTTTATTTTGGGGTTTTTTTGGGATAATTGGAAGCTCAGAGTCAGAGATTCTTTTCTTTTTTTTCAGCTTTCAGTTATATTGAATTTGATCTTCAAACTAAGTGTTTGCTTCTTACAAAACCTGAGATGTGAAATTGGAAGAGTGGTTTTTTATCTCTGTAATGACAAAAAGCTATACTCTTTTTGTTTGTCCTGAAGAGCTCAAGATGCAGAGAAGTAGATCAGATGTTCCCAGTGATTGATCCGAAAGCGAGACCAACAACAAAGCCAAAGATCTTCCTCAGTCTTCTTTGGAAACAACTTAATCATCTAGGGTAAGGGCTTATTCTCATTACACAAATTATGATTTTAAGATTCAGATTCTTATGGTTTTGATTTTTTTGTTTGTAGAAATGCTGGGTTTGATCCGGCTGTTATTCGGATAGATCCGTATGGGAATGTTCTTTACTTCCACGCTGATTCAGCTTCTCCTCTTGCTTGGGGTTTTGATCATTGGTTCCCTTGCTCAAGTACACACATCCTCAAAAACATCTTCCTTTTGTTTTAGACTCAGAGTTTCTCTACTTTGTTGTCTGATTGATTAAAGCTTTTTTTTTTTTTCTGTCTTTTGAATTTGTTGTAGGAGGAGGTTTAACAGTACCAAGCAACCTAAGGATAGTGCAATGGCAGGCACGCAAGAACAAGAAGGACAAACTCGAGTTCCTAGTACCATGGTGGGATCTTCAAGTTGGCATTTCAGTTAATCAGTTCCTGTCGATTTTCGCTGCTTCAAGTTCTGATTTCAGGTATAGTTAAACAATCTTTTTGCTGTATATATGTCTGCCTATCTGCTTGATCAAAACATACAATTTTATGAAAATGAAAGTTTTTGTTTTTTTTTTAACAGGAGGAGAGCATTTTCCTTCTTGTTCAAAGAAGGCGAAAGCGAGGAACTTAACGGTTCACAAACGGTTGACTCACACCATTTCCCTCAACATTTTGTCGAATCAAAAGACAAGTTTGGTCTTGCTTCTGCTGCAGTTGTTGTTTCAAGAAGAGATCCTTATGACCCTTCATTAGTATTGAGATCACTCGATTACAACCGCCAAACTCCTGGTTAGATGGCTCTTCGGTTATAGACAAGAGATAAATCCTCAGTTTTTTATTTTATTTTATTGCTGTACTGAATCATATTTTATGCTGCAGCAAGGAAGATGAGACTCGGTGCAAAGAAAGAGAATGAGACTCCAGATTTAATGAAGAATCCGTATCAAGCCCTTGTTGCTGCTAGGGATTCACTAAGACACCGAGAGGAAGCGAAGAATATGAGAGCTGAGATGAAGAAGTTAGATGATGAAATGAATTACTTGAAAAGAAAGAACAGTGAAGAGCAGCTTACAATTCAGGAGCTGGAGAGCGAGCTGATTAAGCGAAGAAGAAGAGCTGAAAAGTGCAGGAGATTGGCAGAAGCTCAATGCTCGTATAGGAATACACTCGAGAAGATGATCCGCGACGCTATGCACCAGTAAGAGATTTTTTTTTTCTCTATACAAAAAAAATAATTGCATTTCGATATATGCTTTAGCTCAATTGTTTCTTTAATTTTGTTTGTTTGTAGGAGTGTTGTGTATAAGGAACAAGTGAGGTTAAACCAGGCTGCAAGTAGTGCACTTATGGCGAGATTAGAGGCGCAAAAGGCGATTTGTGATGGCTCAGAGAAAGAACTTCACAAGAAGTTTAAAGAAAGAGAGGAGCTGGAGAATCAAGTGAGGCCTGAGCTGGAGAAAGCAAGGAAAAGATCCAGACTTTCACTGAGTGATGAAGATGACTTGTTGCTAGAAGATAGAGACAGGAAGTTATCTTTGTATCTTCCTGGAAACAAGTGAAGAAGATGTGTCGTTACACAAGGAGTTAAGAGTATACCTTGAAGAAGAGCATAAAGCAGCAGCTTCGGAGGCTGAAACTCGGAAGCGTGGGGAAATAGAGGAGGAGGAAGAGGAACAGAAGAATCCAGAGGTGTCTGAGAAGTCTCCTGTTTTCGTTAGAAGATAACAAACCGGTTGAAGAAAAGCTAGATGTAGTAGAAGAAGAAGGGAAGAGAGGCAGCAGAAGCTTCAGAGCATTTCCAGTTTTCAAGGAACCAGAGAGTGAGGAAGATGAGGAAAGCAGGAGAGAGAGGGGGAAAGGAAATGTTGAGAAATGGCTCCACATTTTACTGGAAAACAATAGCAAAACCAATCCCCAGGATCCTCAAACCGAAAGAAGCAAGAAGATTGATGAAATGATAGAGAAACTGGACCACAAGTTCCCTTTGCTTGAAAAGGTTGAGGAAGAAGTTGTAGACTTGCAATTGCAGGCGGAGGATGCAAACAACAACACAGGAAAGGTGGAAACTGAAAGCTCCCGTAGAAGCAGGATGAGTTTTGATTTGAAGAACACACCAGAGAAGAGTGGCAGAGACAAAGTGGTGAAAAGATCAGAGAGTGCTAGAGCTTTCAGAAGGATTCCATCATCTCCATCACTCATCTTCGGAATGAAAAAAGGAATTGACTGCATCAGGAAGAAGCCCGTGGTTTCAGGTCACGACGATGAGAATGAGTATCTCGTTAAGAACAACTTCATCAAGTCATCTCTCCAAACAATCAAACGAGCTGTCAAATTTTAAAACATCATCTTCTTCATAAGATATGCATTTGTTTTTAGTAGTGTGTGATCAATTTGGTGATTCATTCATTGTTCGTGTATAAAAAAGACTACTTCCTCATTGTGTAATAACAGCTTGTTGTGTTGTTTTCCATTAAATGCAAAATTTAAGACATAGATTTTCTCCACCTTGAAGGTGTTGTTCTTCCTTTGACAAGCCTTGTCTTCATATTCCCAGGAGTCCGAGGCTCAAATCCTTCACCATTCTCACCGGATTCTTCCTCGCCATTTGCCATCTTTTCAACGCTAACACTTCCTCTAATCGAAGGTACTAACCCGAGCCTCTTCCAACGGAAAAACCCTTTACTTCCACTACTACTCTTCTTCTCCATAAGCCTCTCCAGCTGCAAATGCATAGCACCACACTCGCTCTGCAGCCTCGCCACATCCTCTCTAAGCCTTCTGATCTCCGCTTGCTGAACATTCATCTCACGTTTAGACAAGCACCGCGCTGCAGAGCCTGACTCCAAGTAATGCGAGCCAGAAGGGTTTGTTGGGCTCCTCATCGTGCTGCTTATAGAGCTACCACTCCAGTCTATGTGACGGCTTAGCTTTGTCTGCTCAGTGAACAACACTCTGATGATTGCTCTCACTGGTAAACGATCGTTCTGAGCCGCGTGGAGTGCTGCTTCTGGTGATAGCTTCCTGCTATCAATAAGTCTGCAAAGTTCCTTCCTTTCTTGCTTCAACAACAGAGGATGAGCCTGCAAATAAAGTTGAAATCTTTAATAAGAGTCTTAAAGAATTGAATACTCACAAGCTTTATTAGTTTACCTTGAGATATGTATCAATGGCTCGGTACAAGCCATCCTCAGTGGTACGAGCATGGCTAGGCAGAGCTTCGATTAGAGAAACAAACTCCGGTAGAGTCAAACCACCGTCAATGGCGGCTTCAGCGAGGTAAGAGTCAACAAGCTTAGCCACTTTAACGAGAGACGCACCGGTTTTAACACCTTCAATGTCCAAGCCAGCGAATTTCTTCACGAGTCGCGTCACGAGCTCAACGTCGAGCAACGTCCCGCACGTGTGGCTAAAAGAAGGTATCATAAGCTCCTTTAGCGAGGCTTGGTCAAGCTGCCAAGATACTCTGTTTTCAAGCTCCGTTAAGTAATTCGGATTGGCTCCGACCATTTTCGCCGTCCTGAGGAGACGGAGGAGGAAATTGCATGGAACGGAGTCTTTCTCCGGCGGGAGGATTCCGATTAGGGTCTCGACGAAAAACCGTTTCTTCATTACAGAAGCCGTGACGCTCTCCGTCTGTGGTGGGTTTCTCGATTCCGTGACGGAGGAGATGTTGCCGGAGAGATCAGGGAGCCACTTGGAAGCGTAGTGAGCGATGATGGAACCGATGAGGTCTGGTCGGATTCCTTTGGATTTGATTCCGGCGATGGTTTTGACGAAATAGTTCATGTCTTGGATACAAGCGTCGTCGAACCAAGAGTAGTATTCCATATCTCCGGCGAAGGTTTCTTGGTGATGATGCGACGGCTGATTGGCGAAGATGGTGACTGGTTCCGGCGAAGGTGTTCTCTTCATGACTTTTACCGTGAGCTCGAAGTGTAGTGTCAAGTGTGGTTGGGTGGTTTTATACATATATATAGAAAGCAAAGTGATGGATGGTCTTTTTACGTTTTCCTTTGATTTTGCTCTAAAAGGTCATCAGAGAGCGTAATCATGACTTGGCGCAAAATTCCTAAAGAAAGAACAAACTGTTTTGGATTTCTTAGAAGAAATTAGACTAATTTTCATTTTCGTAAGAATATATGATTCTTTTTTTTTTGGCAACTAATATGATTCATATCCACTAATGTATATGATTCATATCCACTATTGTATATACATCCCAGCTAAGGGCCTAACTGTAAGTAACTCGCAATAAAATCAAACATTTTCTCTGGTTTTGAAGTAACTAAAAGTACATTATTTACTTTGTCGGCAATAAAAGTTCATAAACGATAAGGTAAATTTTTGTTGATTTTCGTAAGTACTTATGTTAGGTCTTCAATTCTTTTTCCATTTAGGAAATTTTATAATCACTAGTTCCTATATACTGTATGTAAAATAATTACTGTTCCATTATAATAGAAAAGGGTTAAAAGTAATTTATACTAAGCAGAAAATGAAATTTCAGAGTTTCAGAGTTTCTGTAAAATGAAATTTACTTTATATTATTAGTTCTTCTACCTATACAGTATTCGATATATATATGCTAAGGTTTTATTTAGAGATGATACACATGATGATCCTAATGTTAGAGGATTGAGAGGCTGTGGAGGAAGATGGAGATAAGAAAAGGATGACGACAAAACCCTCTTGATTTGCCTTACATATAAATAATATATATACTACTATTACAAAGGGAATATCATCAATGCATAGACCTGTCTTATTCTCTGCAACGCTAATGGTGATTGTATTCTAGTGGTGTCGAATTAATGCTAGATACGTTAAACGATTTTTACAGTATTAGTTTGATTTCGACTGTAAACTCCGCTATAATGACAAGCATAAACTGTTATGTGTACAACAAGAAATACCCAAAATAGGATTATCGTTTGACGAATGTTCAAACAGAAACTGTTTTAATTTGTGTAAAATAGATTTCAACAATGCTATAACATACCAAGTACAATCATGATTGACTGCAATTTTGACTGTTAAAAGAAACTAACGAGATAAGTTTATATGCATTTAGCTAAAAAAGACATTACTTTGGAAAAGACAAATGAATCATAGTCTCTCTGTTTCGTTCTTTTGTAATATCCTTCTCTCCATGTGGTTTTACAGATGAAACGACAAGGAATGGTCCCGTTTTAGAATATCGTGACCATGCCGCTTGTCTTAGCACAACCATACGTAGTACGTACATGCCAAAAATAATATTCTGTCTCTAGCTTTTCTTTTTGTTCCCATTGTACACTCACATCACATCACGAGTGTGATGACAACACAACCAACCGGTTGTTGTAGCCCATTGAAGGCCCATACTAACCCACATACATATAGGGGCATTGGCTGTTCTGACTCACCTTTACAATAAGTAATGAGAAGCTTATTTACTTCAAATATGAATGAAGAAGGACTCAACAAAACCCAAGCAGTGCTTGTCGAAAATGTACCGGTTCATTATATTCATTATCATAGTTGTTATCTTAGTTAAAGTCGATAAATTGCCTATGAATGATGATGAGTACTCGTCTGGGCTAGGGAACTCCTAGTGTGAGATTTATAATAAGCGCAAGGATCAGAATTTGGAACTATACAAAGTTTTGGATTTGGGTGATGAGAGTCTTTACCTATGCCTTGAGCTATGATTTCCAAGTAATCTCAACAAGATTGATACTAATACCGTACCGTAAGCAACCACCAAAGTGGCAAGTTCCCGAATGCAAGGCGATGCAGCCAAGATCTAAATTCTATGCTTGTCTTTGACTACAAAATAGTAGGGACTGCAATTATTCCATAATGTATTTCAATTATGATAAAAAAAAAAAAAAGGGTTTTTGCAATCCAAAATTGTGGGTGGGACGGTGGGTCAATGAACATTTTCACTGATATTTCTTAAAGCACATTGTGTGGTCAAGCCGTTTTTGGACCCATACTTCTGAAACCATCTCATAAACCCAATCTATTGTATCGTCCTTCAATACAATCTCACGAAAATGAGCAAATGATGACAGAAAGAGGTGCGTTTTGGGGAAATACTTTGGAGATGAAAATGAAGTACAAAGATTTTGCACAGATGAACAACAGTATAAGGATAAAACAGTCACATAAGCGTACAAGTGTTTGTGTCTTTTGATGTAGTGAAGAGGTTATGATGAAGTAAATGTAAAAACATGGATTTGGTTCAACCAAAGGTTTTCTCACTGCTATAACACATGTAAACGAATCCATCTTCGTCTTTGTAAGTTTCGTATACGGAGTCCATTAGAGCAGCTGCAGAGAGAGAGAATAGACAGAACACATCAAACAACTTTTGCCTAGAAAGCTCTTACAAGCAAAAACCGAGCTGCAGAAACTCACCTGTTTGAGGCAGAGTGTTGTTCACAAACACGAACAAGGCTTTACCAGGAGACAAGTGCAATCTAGCACTCAATATGTAGATGAATTGGCCAACCGACATATCTCTTGGAACCAGAAACCTAACATTTGAAAGACAAGTCAAGATCATCTCTTCCAAAGACATAAACATGGGCATGAGAATTTTGAAGTTATAAAATTCAGCTTAAGTGGAGCAAGATCGAATAGATTATCAAATAAGTCATGAGTTAGTACAAAACTATGAAAAATACATAATATTTTTTACTTCTTTTTCTCGATATCAGGCAGATCGGTTTTGCAATACTTCTCAGCAATTACCTGCAACACATGATCGAAAGAAAACATTTGAGTTCTGAAAATTTCAGAAAGTTAATTGAATGAATGTATAAACAGATAAATTCTTATATTGTTTGCATCCATTAATTGAATAGAAGAATAGAAATTGAGCAGCATAGACTTACTGGAATCCGAGTAGGGTACTTAGCGATTATCTCCCTCGATTCCGCGAGCCTCTCTTCTGCAAAATAAGAGATAAGCTAAATTGAGTTTTCAACTCTAAATCAACCAGAAACCATTAGCAGATCGATCGTGAAATAGCTACGAACCCAACGACAATTCTTCCTTGAAAGATTTCATCTTCGACCACACCACCGCAGATTTTCTTTTCGCGTGTGTTTTAGAAAGACGAGCTCAAAGGAAGAGTAGAATTATAAATAAAATGAAAATTGATATAATAAAAACATTACTCTTAACAACATCACAAAGCGGGGATAGCTCAGTTGGGAGAGCGTCAGACTGAAGATCTGAAGGTCGCGTGTTCGATCCACGCTCACCGCATATCTTTAATTTTTAATTTTTAACTGTGTAACCGGTTCGGTTACCGGTTCGGTTTTCGTCTCATGCTCGTTTAATTTGGTTCAGTTCTATTTTCCTTATGCATAACATACCATTTTGTAGGACACTAAAATTATGTATTTTAGTAGATTCCTAAAATACTACTAAATTTTGAATTCAATAAAAGTAGTTTAACTAAATAAAAACTGATTAACATATATGAACTTTCATTTTGTCGTTGCTCATGACAAAATATTAACAAACATTTACCATTCATATATACTAGGTGTTTAGCCTGCACTTTGTGCGGGTGGAGATGTTTCATTGAAAATACTTACTCAAAATCGTTAATTTACTTGAAAGATTTACTCAAAATCGCATTGCGCGGGCGGGAACATCATCTTTTCGTTTTGTTCTTTCGGTTTTTTTTCTTTCTATTATTCTTTATATAGTATGTATTTTTCAATTTCTTATTCTTCTACATAAAATACTAAATAAACAAACTTCTTCTTTGTGTTTTTCTTTTTTTTTAGTTTTATTTCTTCTTTGTATTTTCTTCTACTATTTATTTTTGGAAGTTTGGAAGTTTTCAGATGTATATTTACACATCTTTTATAGGTTTGACTATCTTTGTATAAACGATCAATTTAAAAAAATATTGCAAAGTGAAGCACAAAGATAACATAGAGACATATTATCCGAGTATTCTAATTTGAACTCTTTTCTTAAAACGAAGATGAAATATAGTTTAGAAGCTGAAACGAAGTCACTCTTAAAGTTGTTATTCTTTATTGCCTAAAAAGTAATCTCAAAATTATATATAAATCAAACAACTAAACATGTTTTAATTTTTAATCATAAAAATTAGAACTATATTCACTTCTTATATTTCGTAGAAAGAATAATCTTCACATAATGAATTATTTATTATTTGAGACATATATTCTTCCAATTATTTTCTTAAAAAATATTAGATTCTTAAACAATTATACTTAATGAGATGACTCTCTCATAGGAGTTACTCACTTTCCATTTGATCGTTATGTAAGGTACCGACTGGTATTATCTTAACTATTTTCTGGTTTTTGAAACTTTACCAATGTACTATGTTATTGAGATTTACATAATGAGGTTATTTTTTCTATAAGGCATTGAAAGAAGTAAAAATCTTTTAATTAGCGGAGTGATGCTATAGGTTTTTTTAAGGGAAAAAATCTATTCTTTATTTATCTTAACCAATAACTTCTCAATACTATAACCTTACAATTTTTCACATGTCCCTCCGAATTGTAAACCGAATACTTGGTATGATCCTTAATTTGGAAAATACCACTTGCAATAAACCATATGGTTTTTTGCACTAATAATATAGATCTGAAGCTGAAAGATCTCTCACTTACCACTTGGATCTTTCTTAGACCCTTGTCAACATTTGTCATTTGAAAGAAGATCTAGAGTCTGTTGTTGATTTGTGCTCTCATTGTGTTACACATCAGCAAAACTATTTTCCAAAGCTTTCACGTGTTTTTCGAAGTAGGTTTGGTTACTTTAGTCAAACGAAATAATTGAAACTTTTGGATGGTTCATTAGTTCTGGAGACAAACTGTTCCAACTACATCTCTGCACAATGATGAAGCCTCTCCAAACAAGCTCGAGCTTTCCCTTGCAAATACTCGAAAAAATTGTGTCTTTGCATGTTCATGATGAGCAAGGTAGTATCCATATGCAAATGTCCATTTCAAGACCCTCCTACATTCCAATACCTTGATCCGTATAAGAAAAATGTTGTAACAAAAGTCTCATTGAAAGTCTCATTACTAATATTCCTAAATTAGCATGATTGCAAGATTTTACCAATAACAGTCTTTAGTGAAATCACACTTTCTGTTCAACGATTCCACAAGATTTAACATGAAAAATTTAATTTTTAAACACTGATTGGTCTAGTTTTGTTTAAATTTAATCAATAATTTCCTATTTATATTCAATTATGCATGATCCTGGTTCACCTTGAATAACCATGTATTTCGCATAGCCAAGAAAGTCTGGTTGGGGCAGGAGTCTCGAACTCATCGAAATCTTTAATCCAACGATTTCTTCCGCCTTTACTATAATAAGAGTGAAGAAGCAGAGCGATCAATTCGACTTGGCTTATAGAGAGAACAGTAGAAACTCATTCAATATGGTCTCTTTTATGCTTGTGAATATTTTTTTTTGTTTGGCTACGATTTTATGCTTGTGAATATATTTTTCACTATAACTGGACATCACAATACACAATGCTAAATCAGCATGATTAGCATCACTTTGATTCTTCAAAATTTAACTGAGATGAATAAACCTTAAACATGCAATCCAAACAGAATCTCAAGTCCGAAGCAAAATTATTTTTGGATAAACCAGACACATTCCAAAAGCAGAAACGAAGTTGAGATGGAGGAGCATAAACAGTATGGGATCTGATCGGTCATAGACTTATAGAGCAATATCGATGAAAATTAATCGTAAAGCTTAAATACTCAATCCTCCTCATTCATCATGAACACAGACCCAAAGCGTTGAAACAAAAAAAACCCTAATTCAAAAATTTTATAAAACAATACAACTCAAACGTCAAAACACAGAAACCACCGGTTGAGGAAGAAGCTCTGACTAATCGGAGATTAATGCTAAAGTGAGAGCCTTGGGGACTTTCATATACAAAACCATACAATTTTATAGCATTAAAAGATCTGGTTAGGGCATGATCATGGCTCACCTTGAATAACCATGTATTTCGCACGGCCAAGAAAGTCTGGTTGGGGCAAGAGTCCCGGGCTCATTGAAATCTTTATTCCAACGATTTCTTCCGCCTTTACTATAATAAGAGTGAAGAAGCAGCGCGATCAATTCGACTTGGCTTATAGAGAGAACAGTATAAACTCGTTCAATATGGTCTCTTTTATGCTTGTGAATATTTTTTTTTTGCTATGATTTTATGCTTATGAATATACTCTTCACTATAACTAGACATCACAATACACAAAGCTAAATCAGTATGATTAGCATCACTTTGATTCCTCAAAATTTAACTGCGATGAATAAACCTTAAACATGAAATCTAAACATAATCTCAAGTCCGAAGCAAAATTATTTTTGGATAAACCACACACATTTCCATAATCAGAAACGAAGTTGAGATGGAGGAGCATAAACAGTATGGGATCCGATCGGTCATAGACTTATAGAGCAATATCGATGGAAATTAATCGCAAAGCTTAAATAATCATCCTCCTCATTCATCATGAACACAGACCCAAAGCTTTGAAACAAAAAAAAAACCCTAATTCGAAGATTTTAATAAAGCAATACAACTCAAACGTCAAAACACAGAAACCACCGGTTGAGGAAGAATCTCTGACTAATCGGAGATTAGGGCTAAAATGAGAGCCTTGGGACTTTCATATACAAAACCATACAATTTTTTAGCATTAAAAGATCCAATATTAACTTAATGGTAACAAAATTTGGTATAGTTAATTATAAATAAAACTTAATTTTAACCAATTAAAGGATATTAATGACCTTTTAGTAAGAGACAAAAACTAATTAACCAAGCTGAGATTGAATGAGAGGTCTTTAAAGCTAAAATTCACTTCGCTTTTGATATATACTATGATGATTAGTCACCTAGATTGAATAAAAGAGCTTATAGCAAAAAATTTACTTTGCGTATAGTATATATGATATGATTTTAATGTTTTTCTTTATATTAAATTCTAATTTTTAATAATTTTTTAAAAATTAAATATTTTTTTATTAAATTCCGATTTATAATAATATTTTTATTAATTTATCATTTTTATTAATTTTTTAATAATTTTTATTAAATTCCGATTTTTAATAATTTTTGTAATAATTTTTTTATTAATTTTCGATTTTTAATAAGTTTTTATTAAATTTTATTTTTAAAAAATATAAGAAAGGGTAAAAGGTAATTAGCCATTCTGAAATTGAATGAGAGAGCTTTAACTCAAAATTTTACAGCGCTGTTTTGAATTTAAACTGAAGCAAAATGCAAATATAAAAATGTTAAGCCTATTTTAAATATAGAGCGTGGACAATAATTATCTAGTTTGATTTGAAGGAAAACGAATCATCTGTTTGTTATTCACTAAGCTTAGCAGCAATAAGAAGAAACACTTGCAGTTCAATTATGGTCAATCGTCAAGTAGAGCAGACATTGGAGTCTTTCTAAATGGATCAACCTGAGCCAGTTTCACAGCAAGAGTCCTATTCGGGAACACATTGTCTACATTCATCCTCTCTTTCATCCCATAAGCTGGAGTTTTGGCGTTGAGATAAGCCACGAGAAGTGTTTCATACTGCATAAGCTGAGCTACATAGCCTGCTTGTTTCGTCCTCAGGAAAACCTTCTCCGTGTTATGAACATCGCCTCTCTTCGCGTATTCCTCAAGAATCACCATGTAAGTTATGAACAAAGGCCTCATCTTGTTATCCTTTGTCGCTTTGTTCAATATCTGCTCGGCTTTTTCAACTTCTCCAGCTTTAACATAGAGCTTCACAAGTGCGTGCCATGTCGACGGGCCGATCTTAATCCCTGCATTCGACACTCGTTTAACCAAGTCTTTGCCTTTCGCTAGCATCTTGTTCTCCGTGTATATCTCCATGAGGGCAAAATACGGCAGCATAGGGACAAGTTTGTATCTTTTCACAAGTCTATCAAACACTGCCTCTGCTTCTTCAATTTCCTTCAGCTTTCCCCATGCTTTAATGGCAGCAATGCAATTATCATATCTCAACGTTTGATCAACAAACCTACTCAATCTTCTCACATTGTTCTTATCTCCTATGTCTGCATAAAGAGGGAGTAATGAACGGCACACCCATGGAGTTTGTGTCAAGCCTTTCCCTTCTATTTCCTTCATAACTTCTTCTGCTCGGTCTTTAAGACCCGCTCTTAGGTAGTACCTAGCCAGGGTAGCCTGTATTTCTGGGTCTAGTTCAATACCTTCTTCCTTCATTGTCTCCACGATCTTGTCCATTCCATCTATGTCCCCGGCTAAACCTTTACTGTTGATTAAAAACTGATAGGTGCCGCGAGTTGGCTTGATGTTTTCGCTCTCCATCAGTAACAAAATATCAGCTATCTTCTTCCTGTCATGCTTACTGTAGAGGAGAAGCAGCTGGTTGCAAGCAAACACGCTTGTTGGAAACTTCAGTTCTCTCATTTTGTTAAAAAGTTCTTCAGCTTTTTTCACATGGAGCTTAAGTACACAATTTGCCAGCAGGGTTCTGTACACTACTTCTCCCCTGAAAGATTCTGGAATATCCTTCAAAAAGTCTTCAGCTTTTTTTAAACTGTGCACCTTGGCCACCAAATCCAGTTGAGAAGCGTAATTTGCCTCTGTGAACTCAAACTGTGTATTAGCTCTCAGCCACTCCCAGAGCTGCAGAACCAAAGCAAGGGCACACAAATGAATGGGCTTTTGATAGACATAACAATAAAAGATGTGGCAAAATTAGTAAAGCTCACCTGCAAACCCATAGCGTAGGATTTGCGTTTACGCAGATTGTGAATAGCAAGAGTAACCTCTGCTTGAGTCAAATCTTTTCCTTCTTTGACCCACGCTTCAAGAACATGTTTCACTGATTTGTAAGCAACAATGGATTCAAACAACTCACAGCGGGCTCTTTTATTTTTTGTTTTCCCCTCGTTTGAATGCTCCACTTCCATTTCAAGATCATCATCAGCCGCATCTACATCACTACCAAGCTCAGAATCGAACAAGGAACCATCTTCAACTCCCTCTGGTATATCCCCAGAAAGAGGAAGTGTCTCCACTGGTTCAGATAACCTGTCTTCCTCATCTCCTTTGTCATTTGCATCAGCTATAGAAGAAAGCTTGTTGATGCCAATGAAACGCGAAAACACATCTCTTACGGAATAGCTTCTGATTAAACCTTGGGACTTATTATAAATCAATCCAGATGATATTTCTTTGTCACCAGATGATATTTCTAGTTTACTGACCGCACTAAACGAAGAAGGCGCAAGATTAAATCTTCCACTCCTAACACACACAATTAAAAAAACAAAACTTTCAATCCAAATAAGCCGTAAAAAGGAACAAATCCCATAAGGAAGATCTAAAATTGCTTGCTGGTTAACACAAGAGCTCTAAGAACAGTGAAATTAACAAAAACCAGAACCCAGAATCTAAAATTAAGACGCTTTTACCTTCGCAAGATCTTCGAAATCGAATACATAACTTCCTTCAACCAAATGAGCTCAAGACCCTGAGAAACAATTCGACACTGGTGGTATCAGCAATCATCTACAAACCGAAGAAGCAAAACCCATTTCTCGTAGACTAAACACGAACGATAAAAGAGAGAAATTCGGTGAATTTAACATCAGAAATCGAGCTTATACGGTATACGCAGAAATGGAGACGACGTATGAGAGAGAGAGAGGGGCTTACGATTCGAGGGGTTTTTTTTTCCGCCGGAGAGAAGTGATCGCAACACGACAAGAAAAAAAAAACCTCAAAGGGTTTAATGCCTGCTAGGGTGGTTAAAGGGTATCATGGTCAAAGTCTCATTAAGGGCATCTTTGGTGCCAAATCTTTAGACGTATAACAAAGTGTTTGAAATAAAAGTATAAAACTATTATGTACATAATTTTTTTTTTTATTATTATGTACATATATCGCTTATCAGAGGAAAAATGAATGACGTTGTTGAAATTATGTTAGAGTTCCAACAGTAATCACACTTATTAATCAGCAATAAAATTTTATCCTGCTCAATACAACAATATTTTAGGATTATAATAAGCAATAAAAATTTCCACATTTAGTTACGAGGTGTAAAAAATTAATTTTGTTTCCCTTTTAATTACAGAGGCTACATTTACAGCTTCGTGATAGGGGATAATAGGCTAGTAAATTAAATATAAGACTTAAAAGTAAAGAAAAAAGTGAGATTAATTCATTAATTAACGTTTATAACCAAAAAAATTTGTTAAGACAAAGACGTGAGTCAGAGAAAACAGCGTCGTGAGAAAAAGAGTAAAACTTACTAATTACAGTAATTAAATTCATAACTAAGCAATTCCTCCAGAAATTTCCATGAAGCATGTTGCTTCGTCTGTCACTTTTTCCTGCTCTCAGATACCAAAACCTCAAAAACCCTTTTCATGTTCGCTTCTCTCCTCATCTCCTCCTGTAAATCCCTCCTCGCCGTGTCTCCGGTGACCTAAAATCGCCAGAAGTACCGTTCCCCAAGCTGAGCTGACTAGTTTTCACGTCGTTTGCACCGCATTTTCCGGATTGTCCCTTGATCGGACGACGATTAGAAGCTTATCAGCTTTCGGTAAGCTTCCTCCTCTCTTCTCTGCTCTCGGAATCGTCGTTACTTTTTCGATTTTAAGAAACATTTTAGCTATTTCTGTAGTACCAAGCGATGCTTTTAGTGATTTTGTCACTGTTCCATCTCCTTGCACGCTTTCTGTTTCGCTGAAGGGGGTTCTAGGTCGAATCGGCTCGATTACACATTACTCACCTTCAATTTCTGTGACATTGTAAACTTGGAGAATGGTAGAATCTGTTTCTAGGTACTGTTCAAGCCATCAAGATTGCTTAGGTTTAGTAAGATGAAATGTTTGAATTGTAATCATTCTTTTAAAACGTTGGTTTTTGATAATTTCTCTGTTAAAGGTTCCTTGATAGTCCAAAACTCAAACGATGATGAAGTTATCCACTCTCTTTGGTTTACGGTATTGCGTCTAATTTTGTTTATCTTCTTCTTTCTTGTACAGTTTTGGAATATCTCAGAATGATGCGATCCATGGATGCCGGTGGAGAAGAGATCCCTGATTTTAAGTGGGGTGTTAAGACAGGAGTGGGACGGGCAGATAAAAACGTTCACTTCTATGAATCGTTTACCTATAAGGGAATCGATTACCAGCTTTTTGACTGTGCTTGTTTTCAAGTGTATGGTCAATGCGAGACTTCAATCGGGAAGCTTATCAAGATGTTTGAGACATCAGCAGGGAAGAAGAAAGTCAAGGTCCTTTGGTTTTTCCGACCTATTGAAATCCGCAGCTTCTTGGGAGGATATGAGCCACGATGGGATGAGTTGTACTTGGCTTGTGGTGATGGCCCAGGGGTTTACAATATAAACGATGTGGTAAGTTTTGCTGGCCTTTCCATCTCCTTTTCTCTTCTTCTTACTGGGATGATATGTTTATTGTTTACTCTATATGTAATAAGATCAGCTTGGGTTTCCTTTTTGTTGTTGTTGGTCCAGGAAGCAATCTTGGGGAAATGCAATGTTTTATGCGTATCAAATGACCGAAGAAACCCACAACCAGCAAGAAGTGAGTTGAGGAACGCTAACTACGTATTCTCCCGCACCTTCAATACAAGACTGAATATTGTATCAGAAGACTTTACAGATGCAATAGCTGGAATTAGAGGTTTGGGTTAGAACAGAATTTAGAAAGCTTTATTGTTCAACCCGTAATGCTCTTCGGTTTGGAACTGATGAATGCCAATTTTACTTTCTGGCTCGAATAATGCAGTGGAGAATTTCTTCAACAAGATAAGAGATAAACCGCCTCTAAAACGTCTAAACCCAAGCGCAGCTACCGGTTCCTGGCCTTCTCCAGTGAAGCCTTCTCGTTTAGAATCGCGATCAACAGAGTTAAGAAACAACGATAACAAAGATGGAAAGCAGACAAGTAGGATAAGCATGGTAAAGAAAGGTTGATCCTTTTTCCTATTTTTTCTGGCCTCTTATGTCATTTATAGTTGTGAAATGGACAGACCAGATTAACACTAACCTTCCTTTTCAAAGATGTGGTTCTGAAGGACCGTGTTGTTCATGTACCTGTGAAGAAGAACCCTCCTCTCTATACTGATATCACGTCAAGATGTCTGGAAATTAAAACTAGAGCATTAGGGAATTCACTTGCTTCAAATTCATCACTCGATTCCAAGCCTGCTACAAAGAGGAAGCTTAGACTCAGCACTCCAGAAAGAGATGATTCAGGCCCTGAACCAGGAGAGAGTAGATTCATCAAAATGCCTCCTCTTGTAGATAAAGCTCCTACTCAGAACATTGTACGTACCATAACGTTAACTTATGACATTTAAGCGTAGCACAAAGATTGTTCATAGTTTGGATTAGATATTATTCCCCATTCACTTATGACATTTGCAACCTATTTTCTTCTTTTATCTGCCTTGCAGGGTAAAAGCAGCTGGTATAAGAAACTGGTAAAGTCTCTGACGCCTTTACCATGGCTTCTCCTCTCATGTAGGCCAGCTGGATTACAAATTTTTTTCGTGCTGAAACAATTGATTCCCGTAGGCAATGTTTTTCAAGCTATTGGCTTTCATCACACGAAATCAAGGATAAGAATATATTACTGTTCACATAAAACTAGTGTATAGTTAAAGATAAAGTTAGTTCATGATTTGTCCTGGTTCAGGATAAAAAGTATTTCTTACAACACTCGGTTACTTCATTTAACACTGTTATATACATTTTTCCAGCCTTTTGAGGACGAACTAAAAGAAGCTACAGAAAACGACAGAGTGATCTTATTTGAGAACCTGGAACCATCATACTCATCGCTGGAGGTGGAGGTATGTGATCCTAATTGATAGTAAGAAGATCAATCTATTGTATAAATGACATCACTCCATTAATTGTCAATCAGGTGAAAAACCCAGGAACTTAGGTTGACTCGAATAACATTTAAGTGATCCCAAAGTGGGATTAAGTTCGAGATGAAATTGGCCAAAAGAGGTTCGATCTCGAAGTGGCATGTTAGGAATCTCACTTAATGTCAATTATTTTCTAGAATTATTTTTTGAGAACAATCGTTTTTGCATCCTTATCAATGTTGACATCGCAATTCTATCTACATAGGTTGATCAAAGACTCATACTTTTAGCAATCATTATGTAAAGCCTTCAAAGTATAACACACTTATCGCTGTTTCTTTTTGTTGTGTGCAGTATATTTGTAGGCAAGCTTTCAACGAACGAGTTGGTGCAAGGATGATCCCAGCAAGTCCTGTGTCTAACCCACATTATGGTATATCTGGTTTAGACCTTCCTTTTTGCTGTTTGTTAGCTTAACATCATTGATAGAATCAAATCACTGGCAGTGAAACCAATGTTAATCGCATTTTCTAATCAGGGAGAGCTCTTGTGATATTTCAAACCACAAAGTCAGCTGATAATGCCATGTCGCGGTTAGCTGAAGGGTGCCTGATGTTATCTGACGAGACTCGCGAGAGGTTACTATGTTTCTATCTCTCACAGATTTGAAAACTTCATCAATCCCTTCTTTCCTTTTTTTCTTATATGATCCTTTTGCAGGCCTCTAGTAGGTAGCAGATATGGACCAAAGGAAGTTGATGAATGTAGAAGATTTACTGGACATCTTGGCTTGTTGGATAAAGCTCATATGTCGTTTGAGAAGGCAAGTGGTTGCAATAACTCATGTCAAACGTTTTCCTTTTATTGAACGCACTAAAAAGTTCATAGTAGAAAATCATTGTCTCACACAGTTTTGTTCTTTCAACCTTTTTTTTATGTCAAAAGAGAAAAGCCGTTGCTACATCACACTGCGCGCAGCCCAACCACATTGTATACGAGATGGCGTGTGAATGGCATGCTCTACAGGGAAAGTCAGAATTGCAGTGGAAGAGGCTATTCGAGGTCTGCTCTTTCTTCTCTTTTCACAAACTTTTTGTTGTCCTTCCCAGTCTTTCATCTTTTCTCCTCATCCATTGCAGGAACAAGCCAAGGATCTCAACATCATGAGGAGCAAAAACCCTTGAGAAACCAGAGGATAGGAGCAAGATTGCAAGCCCCTTGTCTCAACAGCAAGGAAGAGTATTTGTCGGATTTTGGTTTAGTTTACAGAATTTAGATGATGCCAACCCCCTTTTGTGTCTTTAGGTGGCAATAACTTAACACACTCACTCGCTGATGCTAATTTTGGGTTTAGGACGTAGGGTACATAAAGAAACGTCTTAGCAAATTTTGATGTCATAGAAACTACGTTCCAAAAAGAAAAAACAGCTGTGTCTATCTTATGAATCAGTCAAGTCTCCGTTTAGATTTGTATTTTTTTTTTCTTAGCGGCTGTTTTCATATGAGAGAAACAAGCCACAAGCCACAGGTAGGTCCTTAACACACAAACAATCCTAATAGAGTTCCTTTACTAGTAGTCTTAAGCATACACGACAATTAAGAAAAAGGTCGGAGAGACAGAGAGATTATGAGGAATTTCTGGAGACAAAGCTATTCTTTGCCAGATTTGTTGATGAGGGACTTGTGAATGTGTGGAATGACTCCACCACCAGCAATAGTTCCTTTGATGAGAGTATCGAGCTCTTCGTCCCCACGGATAGCGAGCTGCAAATGCCTAGGTGTGATACGCTTCACTTTCAGATCCTTGCTCGCGTTACCGGCCAGCTCCAAGACTTCTGCGGTTAGGTACTCCAAAATGGCGGCTGCGTAAACCGCTGCGGTTGCTCCAACGCGTCCATGAGCAGTTGACCTTCCTTTCAGCAGCCTGTGGACTCTTCCCACAGGAAACTGCACACAAGGGAGAGCGAGACACACACACCTTATTATATCAATAACAAGACATATGTTTCGGAAATATCTATAAACTCATCAAAGCATCAGGATTCGAAGTCAACGGGTTGAATCAAGAGGTTCACGGCCACTAGCATGCACTTGTAGTTTTTAAAAGACATGAAAACGCTTTGCAGCTTTTAAGAACCAACCTTCATCACAGCTTTTGAAGCTATTCGTGACTTAAAATTTTCATCAGTGTCATTAAATATACAACAGTAACCAACCTTGTACACACCATGCATTTATGGTCAAAATCTATGAATTTTTTTTTCCAAAATTAAAAACAGAGGATACACACAACTCGATCTCTAGAGACTAATATAATCTAGTTCAGAAATTCAGAACCTCGCAGATCCGTCATTCACACATCCCAAGAGAAGTAAGTAGCAAATAACGAAAGGAATGTGTAAGAGAGAGAGAGACCTGTAGACCAGCACGAGAAGAGCGAGTAATGGGTTTCTTCTTGTCCTTGTCCTTCTCCTTGCCGCTGGGTTTCCCCATTATCAGCCCTTTCGCTCCTTTTCCAGACATTTTCCCGCCAAAAAACTATCACAGTCCGTCTTAGTCGGAGAGAGAGAGTGTGTCAGGGAAAGATAGTGAGAGATTCGGACCAGATAAAAGAGAAAGTAGACGCTGGTCTCTCAAGGGGGATTGATTTTTACTGGACTTAGATTGACACTTTTACCCCTAGGATCTGTCGTTCCAGTTGTCATCTGTCAAATCGAAAGCCCAAAGCCCATGTCAAATTACTAAAATATAACAAATTGGCCCTACTATTTAGCTTTAATCAGTAAAAAAAACCATTAATCCCTAAAAGATCAGCTACATCCACAAACTTGCATTGAATCCAAATTTAGCTTGTTATGAATTCCCGTATATTCATTCATTCAGTCTAGAAACAAATACACATTCAAATACAGTGAGAAGACAAAGAGAAGCAGACATTTCTTTTTCTTTTGTTTTTTAGCCTCAGGCATCAGATGGTTTCTCTGCAGTTTCCCCTCCCTTGTTAATGTCAAAGCCTTCAATCTTACGAGCAACCTCGTCCACACTCTGCCTCCCTGACTTTGATTCTATAACCTTTTCAGCATTCACTGGACCTGTCTCCCAGATCCTGATTGTACCATCTTCAGACCCTGATGCATAAGATTCACCTGTTGGTGCAAACCTCACGCAGTGGACCGGACCGTGATGTCCCTTGTTGCATCCTAAAGTCCAGAGAAAAGAGACACATAAGACACAATCAAATCTGCTAAACAAGCTGAGGTTATGCAAGTGTTTTAAGTTTTTAATCACTCACCAATCTCTTCTCCGGTGTGGAAATCAAATAATCGAACCCACATATCTTCTCCACCAGCAACAAATTTGTTACCAGATTTTGGATCAAGCGATGCAGATTCGATATTGCAGGGCATGTTGTAACTCTTCACTAGTCCGAAACTGGAAGTTACCAAGGACAAAGATAGAGACTTTGAGCAGAATGCGATTATTCTATTTCAAAACAAAAGACACGGAGATCAAGAGCTTACTGATTCGCATCCCAAAATTTAACAGTCGACCCATCAGCGGTTGTTATATACCGTCCATCTTGACTCACTTCAGCGCTGGTGACCGGAGATTTGGTTTCTAATGTTTGCACAATTTTGCCACTCCTCACATCCCATAACCTGTACAAGACAAATAGGCCAAGAAACAATGAGTTTCTACATTTGTCTTGTCCTTATACAATGTACTTTTCTTTATGAGTTATATACTTCATACCTCACACCACCAATATCAGTGCAAGAACTTAGTATCGTTTGATCACTGTGAAGCCATGTCAGTGTTCTGATGGAACCAGGAGATTTATCAATTTCTGTAGGAGGTGCATCCAAGCGATTCAAGTCGAACACACGAAGAATTTTCTCAAACCCTCCTGTGACTAGAAATTTTGTATCCTGATGAAAGAACCATGTTAGAAGCATGCAGGATATTTACATAATACATCGACTTGAGCAGAGAACATGAATAATGGAGAGATAACATATACCAAGACCACTTCAACCATAGTACTATGTGGAAAATCAGAAATATACCCTAATCAACCAAATAGAGAATGACAACAAATAACTTTACTATATACCTCGGAAAAGGCGCACGCTCGAACAATATGCTTGTGCTCAAAAGAATGCAACACATCCCCGGTCAAAGCATCCCAAAGTTTCCTAAAAGGTTATATTAAGCCAATCATAGATGTCAAATTACTTGGCCAACCAATCAAACAGCACAAGAATGAAACCGATTCGAGCATAAAATCAAAACAAAGATAAAAGTCGCGTTCTTCCTTTGAAGAGAAATAAGCTCCATCACTTACGCTGAGAAATCTGCAGATGCGGATGCTGCACGTAATGCATTGTTATCCAGACAAGAACTCCATACAGCACCTTTATGCCCTTCAAACGTACCAATCCAATCTCCAGTTTCCCCATTTCTCAACATTGGATGAGAATCTAATTAGAGCAAGAGTTACAAAACCATCAAGACATGAAAAACATCCTCAAAACTTACGTAACTCAGTTCATAAAACCCAAGCAAATCAACAGTAGTGAAACAGAACAACATTTCCAATGGATCTTACAAAATCCAACTCACAATAACAAATCTAGAAAATTATGATATTACCTTTGCTGGCGCTGATGAGGAAAAAACCATCAGGGGTGATTGGACTGTAGAACAAATCAACAACAGGTCTCGAATGGCCATGGCACACTAGTGGAACCGCTGCTTTCTTCTTCTCCATCTCCCTTACAAATTTTAACACAGAATAACCCTATCCAAAGAGACGCTAAGACGAAATCGCAACTTCTTCCAGAGAGTATCTGATTCAAACGATTCAAGGGGGAAATTTGGCGCTAAAATTCCACAGAAGAGCAGCTTGAGACGATGATGATACGAGATTAAGATCCGACAAAACAAAAATCCGGTCTATTTCATTTCCTTTTACCTATATATATCTAATTTGAAGAAAATTTCACGAATCTAAAACTTGGATCGATCTAATACTTGATTGGAAGATTTCTGCAGCTCCAGTGGAAATGCAGCCTCCCCGAAAATTCAAAAGAAAAGGGCAAAAAAAGGAAAATTATAAAAGAAAAACTGGCAAATCAAAGAGGAAGCAAGTGTAAGAATGTGAAGGAGATTTCGTTTTGTAACCAGTAGGCTTCATGTTTGAGATATTTCTATTTCAGGAAGCTTCAATTTTTCTTTTGTCTTCTTCGATTTGATACCGATATTTTAATCCTTCACAAAATAGCCCCTACAGTTTACGTTGACCTTAAAATAAGGCTTCTGATGGATATTTGTTTATCTAGGCCATTGATGCAATCAGATATTTTACTTAGACATCGAACATACAGTGAAACCATGTTTACAAGCCACATCAGCTACAATTAAGTAACAAATGCCCATTTCACCAGTCAATCTCAGTTACTACTACTTTAATGTCCTACTTAGTTGAGTTTTGGTCGTTGATTCCTGATCTTGGACTCGTCATGTTCATCATCTTTCTGAAGCTTTCTCCTCAAATCCCTCAGATCTTCATCACCGACCTTACCGTTCATCTTCTTGTTCAATGCATATGTTTCACCCATCTTCCTCTTGCACTCCTTGCTTGCTAAATCATGCAAAACCACTGCCAACAACAAAGCCAGAACTAAGCGAAAGACTTTCTTTTCCATTAATGAACAGTAAACCGATAACTTTCAAACAACAGGCAACCACATGATTCACTACCTACTTCATGATATTGATTGTACTTTCAAAATTTTTTGGCTACTCACAATCATATTCATATCTTTCTAACATGTATTATGTAAATAGAGACGGAAATTCTAACTTGGTTTCGGGTAGTCCTTCCCAACTATGCACTTAGCTTTAGCTTGTACGCTGATTGGCGCTGTCCATGGCTCGTAAATATACTGCTTTGGCATATCTGAATCAGACAACTTATTAGCCAGTGAATTAAGAAATTGTAAACAGACTTAACAGGTTAATGGAACCAACTTCAGTTACCTTTCAGTACCGGTAGAAAATGTCTAATGTACTTCCCATCAGGATCATACTTCTTTCCAAAAGATACAGGAGAGTATATGCGATTGTACTGAAACCACCACAAAGCATCGGCTTCTAATGTAAGTAAGCATGACTAAAGAAACTTTACAAATAAAACAAACATTCATATGGTAAATGGATGTGATGCTTTAGATCTATTTAACCCAATTGCACAGCAGGGAGCTCCGAAAGCCAAATAAAAACACGAAAAATGCGGAAAGAAAAGAAAGGTGACAATGCCTGGTAAAAGAACGACGAACATGATAACCACATCCAGTTCCCATTATTAACTGCCCAGTCTGAATCAATCAAAAGCCTCTCGAACACATCACGCCCTTGTTCCCAATGTATGAACTGACACGAGAAACATTATGCATATCAGTTGAAATTTACTGAGGAAGAGAGAAGCAAGAATAGTAGAAGATTACCAGGTCCCCACGAGTGAGAAAACAGGCTACACAATGACGCGCTAGATGGTGCATCCAACCCCATTTCCGAAGCTATAAATTCAAATGATTCAAGAATGATGCTTACAAGGAAAGCTAAAGGCATTCACTTTGACTAAAATCTAACCTGAACCATGATGGCATCAATCCAAGGGTAACCTGTCTTACTATCCCTCCAAGCAGCCAACATGTCAGGATCCTCTTTCCATGGAATCTAGGTTGCATATGGAACAAAACATTGGTCCAAAAAGCAATAATAAATCCAAAGGTGAAGGAACTTGATAAGAGAAACCATACTAACGTTGTTATCTATTTACCTGTTTGCAGATCCGGTTTCCCTTCATTTTGTCAAAATTAGGAGTTCCAAATGCAGTGGTGTAGAAAAATTCTCGCCACAGCAACTAAAAAAATATAAGAAAAAAAGGATCAACTTTCCGAAGTCGGGCAGTGTAAGAAAGTGTTAGACATTGACTGACCTGTCCAAGTAGAGAAACTGGCGGCGATGTATGTTTTTTCATATCCTTGTAAATACGTTGAAGGCATTGATAAAAGTACCTCGAAGAAAGGCATCCAAACTTCTCGAAGAAATAGATAGAAATGTAAGCAAAATGGAGGGAAAAGCTTAAGTAGACAGATTATGTTCTGTAACTCACTTTCAAATAAGGTGACAAAACCGTAGTTGCGGGCTTCAAGAATGCAGATGGATCACCCTTTGGTTTCTCAAAGTTTGCAACCCATACCTACACTACAGATAAAACCCACAAAGCATTCATCTTGAGTATGATAGAGAATACATAAATCTCTGAAGTCAATGCACACGTATCAGTTCTAGGATCATGAAGGGAAGACTGCTAATTCTCCAATAGATAGGATTCCTTCAGTCTAAGAAAGTACTCGATCAAACAGTTTGCTCCGATTTTTTTTTTGTTTAAATAAGAGAAAAGCTTCAAGTTCTTGATCGTACCTTATCACTGATTGACTTGGTCAATCGTTTCAAGGCTTCCGATTCACCACCTCTAAAAGGAGTCCATTCAGCCTACAGACATTTACACGAGCATAAGTTTCTAAGATGGAAATAAGTTTAGCTACTTCAAGAAACAAGATCATCTCTTAACTTGTTCATCCTCTCTGTAGCCAAGTTCCTCAAGTGTTGGTACTTCTGAAATGCCAAGTTTTCCAACATCTCCAATAGGAGGAAGTGACGAATAAGACATCACAAGTTCAGATTCAACACATGAAGGCTCGCCGGCAATCTTCAGAAATGACTGATAACTCAAAGGTGGCTTCCCACCATTCTTTACTTGCAAGAAAACACACACATAAATCCTGAATCTTCACAGTCCCGTAGAGGATAATCTAAAATGAACTCAATCAAGATTACGGCATAAGCACTTACTTTCGCAATAATGTCTGAGGGATTGAAAAGAGTATGGCTCACTGGAGAGAAAACCTCAACTCCAGTTGAAGAAGCATAATCCTTTAAGAGACAAAGATCACTTGAGTTAGCTTAAACCTCAATGAGACGCGTCTTCGTAAAGCAATATAAAAACTTTAAAGGCTTAATGAACCGAGGTTTTTACCTTAACTTTAAAATCTAGAGCTTGATAATACGGATCTGTATCATACTCAAAGCAAAGCCTTTTCACCTTCCACTACCCAGATAAAAAATAAAAAAATATTCACCACACAGATGATAAGCATTACAGATTCCTCTATTGCCTCAAGTAAATCAATGTTTTGAAAAAACAAAAAATTTATAGACCTAAACTCTAAGAAAAACACTACATTACCTCTTGCAAGCAACGAACCAGAATTTCGCCAGGTTCACCCTTAAGAACCAGCAACCGCGAACCGAGTTTCTTCAGGCTGGAATCGAGATCCCTGAGACTCTCCAGCAAGAACCGGATCCGGTTTACCCCGGCGCGCGACGAACCGGGAGAGAACGCAGACGGGTCGGACTCCATGTAATGCGGGTCAATCACAAAAACCGGATACAGAAATTGGGAACCCTTGGAGGCGTATTCAAGAGCCGGATTGTCGTGGACCCGAAGCCCTTTCCGGAACCAAATCAGTGAACCGGATCCAGTAGCCATTGATGTTATGGGACTGAGACGATAACTTGAAGGTGAACAGACGGAGAATCGTCTCATGAATTGTCTGATACGTCTCCACTCACGAGTTTTTAGGAGAATTCGCGCCTTCCAAAAGCGCGAGGAATGTGCTTAATTGTAACCTGCGGTTAACAATGCGCTCTTCCCATTTTATGTTTGACTAATATGCGCGGTAATCGACGTATAACGTTAAAATCTCAACGGTTAATAATTACGCCACGTCGTTACTATAGAGGAAGAACATTTCACTGAGGATAACAGTCACACCTTTATATCCGGTAATAGTGAAATTCAGAAAGTACATTTCACATATTTGAGATTTTCAGTCGAATCATATTTTGATCATATGAACCAAGTTTAGTATTTAAGAAAAAACATCTAAACAATAATATTTGATGATAATCACTTGAACTTATAGATCCATTTAAGCATCCATATTTCTGATAGTAACTAATTTAGTGCTATGGATCTTTTTTGGGTAACACCTTGCAGATCAAACGTTACACTTGTCTGAAGTTCCACTAGCGATCCAACAGTCACCGTTATATACTTATATATCTTTTGGTTAAAAAATAATAAAGAAGGTAAACTAATTTACGATCCAACAGTTCTTACGAAACAACAACATCACGCACGATCCACACCGTGGAAACACAAACGACGACGCACAATCAAACGGTTGTTGAGTATCATCGATCGAAAGAGGTTGTTCTTCAACCCAACGGAAAAAAAAAAACAAAAAAACAGACACATTTCTAGTTATTAAATCTAGAACGGAGGATCCATGACCCGATCCAGTTACTCCTTGACCCGAACGGACACGTCAGACGCGAGTCGTGATGCGATCGCAGAATGATACATGACTTCGTGGAATGTGGAAACCTCGGCGATTTTCCTCCGAAGCTGCTTAGCCTTCTCCTCCGTTAGACACCTTCGCATAGACCTCTGCTCAGTTTTCTCCAGATCTGATTCCCGATTCGCGGAGGAGCTGTTGTTCACGTAATCTGGTTCCGACGACCACCCGAAAAGAGGACCCCACCACGAAACCGAGGAAGCGGGTTTCTTCCGGGTCGGATCCGATTTATTGACGGATCCGGGTTCAGAAGATGCTCTGATCGAAGAGAGAGCTGAGCAGGTGATGATTGTAGCCATTGTTAGGTCAAATGCAGAGAGAAAATTTAGAAATGTGATTGATTGAGATAGAAAAAAACTTGTAAAAGACTGTGTATTTGGGGAAGAATAGAAAGATTGTGGATTGATAGTTAAATTTAGATATTTTCGATAGGAATCACCTGATGTTCGGTATGGTTTTTATAGTGTAGGTGCGCAACAGATTGTGTTTGTTTATTTTACCTACGCAAAGGGTAATATCGGAAAGAATGTACAACGTTAATGGCGTTGTGTACCACGATAATTAAGGTGGAGATGAGAGCACTGGATTATTGTATTTCTTTTAGGAGTTGTGGATAAGATTGAAGGCGTGGAGCTGAGCAGCGTTGCCAATTGTGAAATGTCTCCATCTTCACTTTTCGCTTTTATTATAAGTTTTGGATTTTTATCAAAGTGTCAAAATGACGAGGTCAACATCGACGTATATATGTTCATTGGAGGTATTAATTCAATTTTCTTTTCAAGGAAAACGAGAGTATTATAATCAGATATTTCATAAGTTTGGTCTACATATCCGTATATCATGATTCATGAAATGATCGTTGGTGATATCGACTATTTCTCTTCGTCGACAAATTTCCTACTCCTAATCAAAAATGCAATCTTGTTTGTTAAGGCACCTTTTTTTTTTTCTTTTTCCAACCAAAAGAACTATCCGTGTTACTATGTTAGACAAACAAAAAATGGAATTTACATGTACTGATGTACATGATGTGATGATTATTTGCACCGAAGATGAGTTCTTTGTTACGGATGCCTGAATTCATTATTTTTAGCATTCTTAGATAAAAATCCGCCAATCATGTTGACCATTGTTTACTGTTCGCAAGTCATAAGGAAAAAATATTTGGGTTTTAGTGCTAAATTGATTAATTGTAACATATAATTAACTAATTAAGTTTGCTTGACTGGGTTATTTGGGTACCGGTGGTGTACCTATAAACTGATATCCCATAACTAAAAGAAGAGTTGATGATTGGTCATTTTGCTTTAGAGTTTGGTCATTTGCCTTAGAATAATCTAACTGATAAACCTATAAATGCTTTCTTCACACCTCTGAGCAAATGCCCGAACACTCTGAATTTGTATTGTTGTCTTGCATGAGTAAGATTTTGAAGCAAAAAAAAAAAATGGCTGATGCATATCTTAGAATCAAAGGCCAGCAACACTCTTTAGACGCCGCATGCAAGACAACAAAAAAAAAAAATTATAAGCTAAGCAAATTACCTGATCAAAAAGTTCGAAATCTTATACCTTCATTCGACAACCGTGGTCTTTCTTTTGATGGCTCACCTCAAGTGGAAACTTCAACGAAATTTCTCTATATCAACTTTTGGGACTGGTAAGATCATAATTCCTAACTTCATAGTGAGTAACATTATCATAATGTATAATTTTTTGTATTGATTACGAATAAATTTACGGTGAGAACAACAAATCACTAGTGTTTATCAACTATGCTCACTACTACTACTGTTTATCAACAATGCTTGGATGGTGAAGGCAAACACTCTATCTAGACCAGCTAGAGGATTGAGTCGATATATATCCCTATTTTTCTCTTCTATATTTGTTGTTGGAGGCAGTGATGTTCATCGAAGAATTCTTCGTCAGCTACTATTTCTGCTAACCGTTGATAGGTCGACAGTTATCGTTTGCATTTTGCTCAAAGTCTCTATCTTTGTCTCTGGTGAACGTCATATATTTGATTCACACTACTACTCCATATGTATTTTATTTATGATATATAGCTTTCATGTTAACCTTATAATCTCTAACAAAAGGAACCCATAATTAATTCAATCTCAAATGTATATGTATGCAGGGGTAGTTCCACCTTGTACATAGATATAGATTATATATAGAGATCATTTCATATCCGGTATAAATTATGTCTGGATATCTTCACTGAATTTACGTATATAGTTTTTGAATTGTGGATTGTGGATTTAGATGCTGACGTTAGTAACTTGATCGTGCCTATGTAAAGGATTCAGAAACATGTAAATTTATATATTTCCTCATAAATTCTAAATTGCTGCTACATGTACACTTCCTCATAAATTATCAATTTGACACGTGTGTAGTGTGTAGGTTCTCACGTGTGAGTTAATTTCCAGTAAGACTGACCAATTCCAAATTAGACATCTCTCATTTCTCCTCAAGGCCACTAAAAAACGGAGCATCGGTGAAGAGATTCGAACTAGCAAAACAAAAAACGTTTGGGGAGGTTTCGCCAATCCTTAAAGGTGTGACCTGAGATCACGACACAAACAATCTCTACTCGAAGCCCCTTTTGATTCATCACTCATCACCATGTGGAGAAGAATTGTCTCCTCTCACTTGAAAACCCTAGCCGCCGATGTCGCCGCTGCTTCGCCTCGTCGATCGATAGCCACCACCGCGAGACCAGTTGGCTTCTATCTCGCTGCCGATCGATCAGCTATTCCTGCATCTTTTTCCGTCATCCCTCGTCATTTCAGCTCCGAATCAGGTGATAAATCATTGCCATAGTTTTTTCGTTTTCAGATCTCGGCTTTGGATTCTATGTATGTTGGTTTTAATGTTTACGTCTTCGTTAATCCTAAGTTTCTGTGATTTTCTCATCACTAATCTAGAACTTTGTCTACTTAATTATGTCTTTGCGATTTTGTTTTTTCTCTTTGCTATTAAAGCTATGCAAGAGGGTGGTGAATGATTGTTATGACGCTTATACTTTGCAGTGGAGACGCTTGCGAAGAAGAAGGTGGAGGATGTAATGCCCATTGCAACTGGACATGAGAAGGAAGAGCTTGAAGCTGAATTGGAGGTGATTGCTCTTGTTTTCGTCTGTATACATTTTAACATATATGAGTATGACACTCTGATTAAATATGTGCCTTACCGCAACTTCACCTGTGATCTTGTTGTTACCCCTGGATGAATTTCTGGCATTACGATCGAGTATATTTTTTTTGCTTGGTTATACTCTTCAATTGAGGATATATAACTTTGTTGTTTTGTTGTGGCAGGGAAGGAGGCTGCTTGACATTGACTTCCCCGAAGGGCCTTTTGGAACAAAGGTTAGTCTATCTAAATCTTGTCTTATTGTCACACTAAACTCTCTTGTTATTACTTTGGTCATATCTTCGAGAACTTATGTGAACAATGTAATTAGTATTAGTTCCCTGAATGAAGCACTAGGTGGGATTTGAATCATATTTGGGGTTTGATTAGTTCATTAATTCCCGAAGCTGTGTTTTATTTTCCCATGCTTCACTGCCTACTGTGTTTGTGTTCACGATGATGACGAAAATTTGCAGATGTCACATTCAACATGTGCAAGTGTTTGCAGATCATGAAAAATTCATTTCTTGCATTTTTAAGTAATCGTTTTCCGAATTACTGAAATCATATAAGAGTATGTGAATGCTGAATTTTGCATGCTGTATAACACAATTGAGACTTTTGATCTTTTTCATTTTTCTCATGTCATTTTGTCTCGTGTGAACAGCATCCATTCTCGTTTGGCTACCATTTTGATAGCAATTTTGTCATCTTAATACATATCCACTTACCGAACTGTATTACCTTTAGGAAGCTCCTGCTATTGTCAAATCCTACTATGACAAGCGAATTGTGGGATGCCCCGGTGGTGAAGGCGGTAAGTTCACCTCGTCTTCTCTCTTTAATGGCAACATACTCCAAGATTTTGTTGTTGATTGTTGTCTTTATTGAACATTACATACATGTATATAACAAACCAGTGTGCTTATAATCTACAAAATGACTTGTCTGATCTTTATTTCTCCTGGAAAACTGCAGAGGATGAGCACGATGTTGTGTGGTTCTGGCTCGAGAAAGGAAAGTCTTTTGAATGCCCGGTGTGCACTCAGTACTTTGAGGTAAGTTGCTCGTTTCAGATGCTCTAAACGGTAGATAAGTCGAACCGAGTCATCAGACGAATCTGTAAAAGGATTAGAGTAAGACCTCGTCGAGCTTTTTCCAAAATATTGACTCTGTTATAATGTATGTTTTGCAGCTGGAAGTGGTTGGTCCTGGTGGGCCTCCCGATGGTCACGGTGATGAAGATGATGAGCACCACCACTGATTCCGGCCTCTCCCTTGCCGCGAGTTTTACTTTTTGTTTTCACTTTTTCATATATCTTAACATTTTTTTGAGAATAAAACAAATTCCGCAGTTGGTGAAACCGGCTCTAACTGTTATGTTTTGGTTATGAGTATTTTCCCTTTATGTAGAGGAATACCTCCTCATGAAATACTTATCAAAGCACAATGTAATGAATCTCTGTTTTCTCTCTTCTCTCGTCTCTTTTATTCTCATCTCTAGTCTCCTTCTAAGATCAAGATCATATAACCAAAGCCTCAAACTTTTTATATATGAATGGTAGATGGATTGTTAATATACATGTTTGTCATGAGAGCAACAACAAAATGAAAGTTCCTTCATATATGTTAATCAATTATGAAGTGTTATTCCACATTAGAATCTCTATTATTTTTGCTTTTTTTAAGCAAAGGGCCAGAAGAAAGGATCATCGGTGAAGACTGAAAAGAAGAAAAGAAAAAAACGCTTGGGGGTTCGCTTATCCTTCTTCACGGTGTGACCTGAGAATAAGATCACGACACCGAACAATCTCTACTCGAAGCCTCATCTTTCATCATCATGTGGAGAAGAATCGTCTCCTCTCATCTCAAAACCCTAGCCTCCGATGTCGCCGCTGCTTCGCCTCGTCGATCGGTAGCCGCCACCGCGAGGCCCGTTGGCTTCTATCTATCTGCAAATCGATCAGCCATTTCTGCTTCTTCTTCCGTTATCCCGCGCCATTTCAGCTCCGAAGCAGGTGATAGATCATTGTTAAAGTTTTTCTTATTGCTTGTTTTCAGATCTCGGCTTGGGACTCCATTTTGCAGTGGATTTTGATTCGAGTCTCGCTCTATAATCTTAGGTCGCTATTAATCCAAGTTTCTGATATAGGATTCTAAGTACTCATTTCGTTGTTAATCCTCTCTGCAATTTTCGTTTTCTTTTCCTTTAAGGGGTTAATGAATGTTATTACGCTTGTACTTTGCAGCAGAGACGCTTGCGAAGAAGAAGGTGGAAGATGTAATGCCCATTGCAACTGGACATGAAAAGGAAGAGCTTGAAGCTGAATTGGAGGTGATTGCTCTTGTTTTCGTCTGTATACATTTTAAGATCTGAGTATGATACAAATGTGTTTTAATTAAATTCCACTTTTGATAATGACTCCGACATAACAATCTTTCTGCTTGATGATACACTCATTTTGACCTTGTCATTGTTTTCTTGGGATAGGGGAGGAGGCTTCTTGACATTGACTTCCCTGAAGGTCCTTTTGGAACGAAGGTTAGTTTAGTTTCTATTACCTGAGATATGTCGTAACCCGCACTTTGAATATCTTAACCTTATTTTCACTGCAAAGTTTTACACCCCATTAGTGTTTCTAGGCATTGTATGGAGTTTACGTTCATCACTAGAACTCGTATTACATCTGAAACTAATAAAGCACACCTCACTTAACGTAAGTATGATGAATGGCTTTATAAGCCCAATTTAAATTTAGCCGTTTCACTGACCTCAAATATCAAGATCCGAAATCCTGAGACTTATTTCTCATCCAAATTAGATTGTCAACGCGTGCCTTTGTTTTGGTCCGTATTATTTCACTTATGACTGCTTTAGCATGCAACACTCACTTTTGTTATGTCTATTTGGAACTTGTTTGATTGTCACATTCAGCTTTCTTCCTATTTTCTCTGGTCATTTTTTAAGAAATATGTGAATAATGTAATTAATATTAGTTTCCCTGAATGAGGCAGTAGCTTGGATTTGGATCATGTATGGGATTTCGATGGTTCATTCAACAAGTCTTTAAGATGTGGTTGTTAGTTTACCATGGTCCAATGCCCATGATGCTTATGTTCATGATGATGACGAAAATTTGCAGATGTCACATACAATATGGATCATGGAAAATTAGTTCTTTAAAAAAATTCTCGGAATAACTGAAATCATATAGGGGTGTATGACTGGTGAATTCCGCATGCTGTATAACTGTGTCATTGAGACATTTGATGTTTTTAGTTTCTTTTGGCTACCAATGGATGCTTTAAACAATTTTGTCGTCTTCTTGATACATCTCCATCTATCATTCGTATTACCTTAGGAAGCTCCTGCTATTGTGAAATCCTACTACGACAAGCGAATTGTAGGATGCCCTGGTGGTGAAGGCGGTAAGTTCATCCCTTCTTCACTCTTTAATGGCACATACTCATAAGATTTTTTTATCTTGCAAGAATCCAATGGTATAAGATTGTTTTCATCGTTATAAATTCGTTTGACCCATATATTTACCATGGATTGGTCTGATCTGCTGCAGAGGATGAACACGATGTTGTGTGGTTCTGGCTCGAGAAAGGAAAGCATTTTGAATGCCCGGTTTGCACTCAGTACTTTGAGGTAAAGTTAAACTCGTATCAGATGCTCTAAATGGTAAAATAAAAAAATAGTCATTGGTCAGACAAATCTGTAAAAGGATTAGAGCAAGACATCGTTGAGCTTTCCAAATATTGAATTGGTTAAACTGTATGTTTTGCAGCTGGAAGTGGTTGGTCCTGGTGGGCCTCCCGATGGTCACGGTGATGAAGACGATGAGCACCACCATTGAGTCCGGCCTTTCCCTTGCCGCGAGATTTCCTTTTCATTTTCACTTTCTTAAAATATTTTTAGAATTTTTTTATGAATTGGTTTGGAATAATAAAAAATATATATGCCGCTGGTGAAAACAAACAGTTGAAAAATAATTTTGATCCTTTAAGAAGATTAAGACTCGGTATCTGAGTTTCCAAGTGCCAAAAGGCCCAAAACTCTCACGACCGTTGTTTTTTGTTTTTGTCTTTTGTAACAACTCTTGAATCAGAATCATTCTTGCCTTTTGCTTATTATAGGTTTTCACCTTTTAAGTCCTCCATGGGTTCGATGTCTTTTCATATTGGACGTTTTGATCATGTCCCTGATTCCTTGTGAACGGCCATATAATTCACAATATATTATCGATAAATCGAGTTTCTTTCAACCTTGTTCATTAATTGGTTTAACACTCACTAATTACTCATACAATGCATCTGCATTTTACTTTCCTCCCATCTTTTTTTAATATATACAAGAACCAAGAACGGTGTGGTTAACATCAAGGCCGCTATTATTCCCTCGCGATGCAGCTGTATTTCGACTTTTTCTTAACGTTTTCTTCTTAAATTATATTCTCAAAGACTATAAACTTGAGGCCAAATTAAGTTAACTTGATTTATCGAAAATGAAACTGTGCAGAATGTACATATCCCAAAGTTGCGTCAGCTACTCAGCTCTTATTTATATCATATGTTCACAATGAAAAGACCAAGCAGAAACAAAAATAGTAGTATATATATATCATATATATATATATATATATCTATATCTTCTTTAAATAACCAACCACCGTGTGTAACCAAAGCAAAGCCTAACAAGCTATAAATTAGAAAAATACAAAGACAATCAAAGGACAGTGTTTTCGGAAAATGCCCGAGGAATATATTCCCAAAAAAATTCTCAAAAGGTCTAAGTTAACAAAGAAAAAACGAAAAAGAAACAAACTATCAAGAAAAGGAACGTCGGAGTTTAATATTCCATTTCTACTTAAGACAAATCACCAAATAAAATAGTTATTCTCTAATGTTCGACACAGCTTGCCCTCATAACGAACCTTCTCGTGTTCAGACATGCATTATGCATACACATATACATATGTTTAATGTTTTTGTTTGTTATCTATAAATCAGTGTTTCTTAGTGAAATTAGATAAGTAATAGGTAGAAATCATATTATGCCTTAGGTAAATGTTACGATTTTACACCCTTTCTAGTTAGGTGCTTTTAACAGATTGATTAGTAAACTAAACATGTATATTGTTAGCTGACTAAGATCAGGCGATGGAAGGAACATGCGCTGCTCTGTATGGGCATGACGTTTATACACGTCTTTAATATTCCTTTTATCTTTATATTCATCGTCTATATTCATTATTCATACTTATATTACAGCACATCTTTATATGTACAATTCTAAAATTAAGTTGAAAATATATTTACCCCAAAAAAAAATTAAAAATATTTTTGTTAGATGCATTGGTTGTAGCCATATGGATGTAAGACTAACGTGTTGTATATGATAAATTATTATTTTTACCATGTTATGGTTTTGATAATAATGTAATATACGGAAAACAAGTAAATAAAAAGAGTATTGCCAAAACTATCATTTTTAGTTTGTACTCTATATTGTAAATATCATAATTTTTAATAGTACACATTATAATTTTAGTGGTAATTTTGAAAATTAAAACATAAATTTACCGAGTATTTTTAACATCAATTGGACTCAAAGTATTAGTTAATGCTAGTCTTGATTAAACCATCTTTTTGTTTTTGGGTCAAAAGTCTTGATTAAACCATCTAGTGCTGAAAATTTATGCATAGTATTTGCAGATATAATTACACGATCGTAACAATATCAAATGCCACTTGTCCCCGGTTAAAGGATTATAAGACTTGTAAATTGCTTGCAAAAGATAAATGCAATATGATTAATTTATGTGAAATACTTTATCCTCATGATTAAACATATCAATATTGTCTTATGATAAGATCACTCTTATCCATACAGCGAGCTACGGGAATTTCATCCTTCACTCCTTCAACTGTTTTTTTTGGGTTAAAGCCTTCACTCCTTTCACTTGCTATACCCAATTTTATCAAATAGTTTATATTATATATATTAACATATCAAAAGTGAACAGAACAATTATAAATCTGATTATGAACTTATGATGTGTATCATGTGTAGTAAGTAGTCACATACGAATGTACACATACTATATACACACACAGAGTAAAAATCTATGCAATCTATATGTGTATACAAAGTAAGGCATCTCGTATCTTGTTTTATGCAAAACGATACCCTTCTTTGCGAGTAGTGTATTCATCATTTCAGTTTATATATTAGGAAGAATAAAAAATATGTTGACATTGTTTGTTCGTCTCTAAATGGCTCCCTTAAATTAATTATGCATAGACATGTACTATCACTGATCGCATATAAACCTTAAATTTATATAAAAAACGGCATGAATGGTCCTTTCCTGTCGATCTGCTCGAAAATAATAATTAATATTTGTATTGCTTTTAAACAAAAAATGTATTATTTATATTGGTACGAAACAAGTTATATAATAAGTAAAGTAAGGCTGTTTATCAGCAAACATGCTCTTTACAAATGAAAACAAATAAGGTCCTTTTTTGGTCGGCAGAAAAAGAGTTAAAAAATAAGTTTTAGAGTATATATTCTATAATCGATGGGATTTGTAGTATTAAAAATGCATTAACTTTTATGGATATTAATATCCTTTTATTATATGAACGAACGCTATGTATACTCTTCCCTATACTTTTTGTAATACAAAAATGTTCAAAGTATCAAAAGTAGTGCTGGAAGCATCCATTGTCTTGTTTTATGTCAATTGATAAGAAAATCTAAGTGCAAATATGTTTATAATCATCTTTTTTTTATATAAATTGGGTTGACTATTCACGACACCAATTGAATTTGTTTTCTTAATGACAATGGTGGGTCACTAGAAGAGTTGACTAACCAAAAGCTAAAACAAGTTTAAAAAAAATCGCAAAAAGTGGTTGATCTTTGTTAAAAGTTATGTAATATGATGCCGTCATTACTAAGAAAAATGTCAACAACAATTTTTTTTTTTTTTGTATTGTCGAGGATATGGAGTTCTTAGCAAATCTATAAATACTTACGATTTTTGTTCATTCTATGTTTGTCACAGGTAAATTATTTTTAGCTGTTTACCTAATAAAATACTTGGGTGCACCATATTGGAAATCTGACATTTAAATCTTAGAAAAAATATCATATATGATATATGATAATCGGTCACAAATTAAATTTAAAAAATATAAATAGTTTTTTGATAAAAAAAACAGGACCAATTAGTTCAGTGGTAATACTTTAAACCTTTCACGAAAGATAATTACTAATCATTCCATAAAATCTATAAAGATATTTGTGTTAGAAATAGAAATGCAGACAAAAGGCAATTATTACGCTTATGATACGTGACGTATTCATGTAACCATGTCCATTGTTCAGTGTTCACTTATCAGAATTTTTTGTTTCCATTTTTTCTTTGGTTTTAACATGTTTTGTTTATTTTTTTCTTTTTGCTATATACTTTTTAAAAACATGTTAAATTGTTAACGGGGATTTTCATTTCAATATATAAGGTCGTAACTCGTAATTAGGATAGGAATAGGATCCGTTACAGTGGCTTAAAATGTATGGGTATCTTACATGAAAACTAAAATTTGAGTGAAGGGGGTTTTAAATCATGAAAGTTTCATTGCGCCTCAGACAATCATGAAAGTTTCGTTGCTCAGACCCATTCCGATTTTATATCCTCATGTAGGTCACTCCCACTAAAGTTCTTTCTCTTTATAATTTTCATTTAGTAATAACGTATAGATAGCAATTAACTTACCCAACCCAAAATAGAATTACACGTGTGTAAAATATATGTTTTAATCGATGTTCAACCCATGAAAATATATGTTTTAATCGATGTTCAACCCATGAATACTCCAGTGATTGGAAAACTAAATAGAAGTATTAGGGTCTAAATAATTTAAGTGGACCAAACGTACTAAACATAGAAAATGTAAATATGTAGAACAAAACAACTACATTAATGCATAACTAAAGAAATGGACTGAAGAAAGTCTCTTAGCACAATAGTAGTATAACATTTTATCGTGGATGTGTGACAAATCCATATTAAAACCCGCATAAAATATATAGTTAACACACTAACAAAACAAATTGTCAAAAGAAAAAACTTGTTAACAAAAAAAAAAAATATATACTTGATTAAAGATTTTTTTTTTGCCAACTAGCAACCAACAAATAAAGTATCAGATGTCATATAACGAAATACTTTTTTAATGTATTCACTAAATAATAAAACTTAATTAAGTATGCACAATATATAAATAAACATATTTTGCAATTCTTTTTTTTGTCATATCTGTTGCTACTAGATTTGGATTATGACATAATGGCAAAACTACAGTATATTCACAACAAAATCTTATTTCCTTTTTGATATATAGTAAGAAAAAAATGACTGTAGGTGAAATTAGTGGGGTTGATAACGTCAGCCAATTTGGTGGGCAAAACGCAACAGCAACAAACAAGAGAGTAATGAAAGAAGGCGTTGAAGAAGATGAGAAAAAAAGATCAGAGGCTTTTTTGGTTTATTGCTTTCCCCACATGAAATCCAGGTTGGTCACTGATGTTTCCTACTTATCATCATTACACTCAGTGCTTTCAGATTTCACAAATCCAAGAACCCTAAAAAAAACCTTAAATGTAATCTCTTTGTCCACTGTATAATGCACCCCCAATCAAATTCCCCAAATTTTAATCCTTTTGCTCGGAGAAAGTTTCAGACTTTTAAGCTTTCTGGTTAATGGGTATCCATCCATCAATCTCACTTTCTTTCTTTTTTTCATTAAACAAATGATTGAACGAGGAGATTTTTCCCTTTCCTTCTTCTTTTTCAATTTTGGATTATGCCCTCGTGTTTCTAGTAATATACCTGTGTTATATATATATAGAATTAATATTCTTTTACGCGCAACAGTTTATTTTCCTCCACTGCCCACAAGGCATTGATTCTCTCCCTCTCTCTCTCTCCTCTGTGTATTTTCGCCGCTAGCTCTGCTCTGGTTTTGATTTTGATTCCTTGTGTTCCCAAAACGATTTATTTATTTTGTTTTTAATATAAAGGAAAAGAAAGAAAAGAAATTGATTTCCTTTTTTCCATTTCCATGGATGCCTTCTCTTAGTAGCAGGTTTTGTGTAGCTGGTGTACACATTTAACATCCCATAGTGAATGATTCAGATTCACATCTCTTTTCTTTTATTCCATCTCCTCTCAACATCAACCTCATATTTTGCTCTATAAATACACATTTCCCCTCCCTTACATTCTCTTATATTTTCCGTCATTCGAAAACTATCTACCAAATCACAGCAAAGTCTTCAAAATTGTAGTGAAAAAGATCCATTGAACAACAATGAGTTACTCTCATCAAAGCATGGGTTCTGGTTTGTTTCTACTTCTTGTTTGCTCTTTGTTATATTGTCTTAAATGGTTTGGTGTTGAGTTATGAAGCGTGTTACTAAGTGCTTGCAACTCTGTTATGTGATTACTCTGCTTGAATATGTTTCTGGCAAAACCTTTGTAGGTAGTAGAAGTGCAAGGGGCTACGAGTTTGGAAGGACTTATGTTGTCAGGCCTAAAGGAAAGCACCAAGCTACTATTGTTTGGTTGCACGGTCTTGGAGACAATGGCTCCAGGTAATAAAAATACTCTCTCTTGCCTTGTATTTATGATCAATGCCCATTTCTTGAGTCAAGTGATAAAGAACGGTCTATGCTTCAAAGCTTAAACTCATGCTTGTCAAAACAATGCCCAAATCACTTAAAAGATGCCAAAACTATCTGTTCCTGAGACAAAAGTTCACATTTTCCCCTGTTAGTTGAGCAATCTAAGTATAAATGTGTCCTGAAAAGTTTTAACTTTTTTTATTTAGAAAGTCGAATTTTGGTATGTTCTCTGGTTAAGAAATTCTCACTTTGTCTATGTTCTCTCTGCAGCTCATCTCAGCTCTTGGAGAGCCTGCCTCTTCCAAACGTAAGGATCCATAAAAACAACCATTTTGAAGTAATTTTCTGTATTACTAAACTCTCATTGAAGGGTTTCTGATAAAAGATGTATGCTATGAACAGATAAAATGGATTTGTCCAACTGCTCCTTCCCGTCCTGTTTCGCTTCTGGGTGGATTCCCCTGCACTGCCTGTAAGCTCATTCGGCTTCTAGGCTTGTCTAGACTTCACGAAAACATACTTTCAAAGCCATTGCTGAACAATTAAAAAAACCAACCTTTATGCTTTTCTCAGGGTTTGACGTGGGTGAAATTTCTGAGAATCTTCATGATGATGTCGAAGGCTTAGATGCTTCAGCTGCACATATTGCTAACCTCTTGTCTGCCGAACCAAGAGATGGTAAGTCAGTCAAAAGTTGTAGTTATCTTCATGCCTCTTTCACCGCCCTCGATACTATCCATCACAGTCTCCAGCTTAACCTGCAAATGCTCTTTGTGGTTTGGTTCAGTCAAAGTTGGGATTGGAGGTTTCAGTATGGGTGCAGCGATAGCTCTCTATTCCACGACGTGCTGCGCTCTTGGACGTTATGGAAACGGACATCCTTATACTATAAACCTACGAGCTACAGTAGGACTTAGTGGTTGGCTTCCTGGTTGGAGGTATAAATATATTTCTTCAACCCTTTGCATGTCTTTAGTTAACATAGAGGCTAAGTATTGAAAATGTGAAATTAACATTGCAGGAGCTTGAGGAGCAAAATAGAAAGTTCGAATGAGGCTACAAGGCGTGCTGCATCAATACCAGTTATACTTGCACATGGAACTTGTATGTGTATTCTGTAATATAAAGTCCGATTTACTGTTTCAAGATAACTGTCAGTAGAATCTGATTTTTCTCTCTTGATATGTTCTTTGGTTGCAGCGGATGATGTAGTTCCTTACATATTTGGAGAAAAATCAGCGCATTCACTTGCCTTGGCTGGATTCCGACAAGTTATGTTCAAACCATATGAAGGGTAAATGTTAACTTATACCAAAGTTATCAGTCTAATTTGCTTTATTGTTGTGGTCTGAGATTTTAAGGTTTATTGTCACTGTCTAGGCTTGGTCACTACACGGTACCTAAAGAAATGGAAGAGGTCGTTCACTGGCTCGCCTCAAGGCTTGGTCTCGAGGGCTCGCGTTAAACTCCAAAAGCATCTAAGCATCTATAGCTATTTATACATGGTGTAGAATATATATATAAATAATAATATAAATATAATGGGTGGGTTTCTTGAGGTATACGGTATTTCATGTTTCTACTGTTTTGATATTATTTTTTATTTTGTGCTCTTTGATTCTTGATTATGAATAAATAAAAATAAAGGCCACTTATGCATTCTTCTAAATATACCAAGTTTCGTTCAATACCAAATCCAAAGATTTTGAGTTTCTTGAGACATTATTGCCGTACATCAAAAGACATTCTTATAAAAAGAGAACAAAAAACAAAATAACTTCATTCAGCAGTCAGCACAGCCTCGTTTAATCTCTCGTTGTTTATTGAGACTTTTGGTTTCCAGAGACGTCTTTAAGCTTCTCCTCCAATTCACCTTCCTGGAATTGTAAAAGGGAATTGGGATCATAAGCCAACAAAATGGAAAAACAAGAAGAAAAACAGTATGTTCCTGGTGAAACTAACCTTGTGCATGTTGAGAATGATGTCTGAGCCGCCAATGAACTCGCCCTTGATGAAGATCTGTGGAAACGTAGGCCAATGGCTGCAAAGAAGAAGGTTTCGTGAATCAAATGAAAGACCAATGAGGAAATATTTTAGTCAGAGAAGCGCCTAGAACAGATAATTTCCCATCTCACTGTATACAAACATTTAAGGAAGGCAGAAGAGACCAAGAAGGTGACCCTCAATTGTTAGAACAAATAAAGGCAAACAATTTTAGGAGTGAGATTATGCAGCCCTCTCTATGAAACATATTTATTGCGTACTCACCTGAAGGATTTCACAGCGTTTTTCAACTCTTGGTCTTCTAGAATGTTTCTAGCACTGATGGGAACATCTGAAGAAGAGAGCATCACAAAAAAACAAAAAAAGAATCATTACATTCAAGAGTTTTAAACAAGGGGATGGCTAATGGCTTCAACTTCAATCTACACAAGTACATCAAAACTTACTATATTGTTGCAAAACTCTTACGGCTAGTGAGCTAAACCCACACTGAGGAGATTCAGGGACTCCTTTCATGTAGATCATAACAGGATTATCCTTCACATCCTACACAGCCCAAGCTAAATAGCATAAACAAAAAAAACTAACCAGATGCAGAATCAAATAAATGCACAAAACATCAACTTGAAATCTAAAAGCTGGAGTTCACATACATTCTCAACGATATCCTTGAGTGAGTCCGTCGAACCAGAAGGCACTTTTTGGGTAGGCTTGAAATCATCATGCGTGTCTGAATCACTGGGAACTGTAGAGGAGTATCTCATCATCCCATTTTGGTAGACTGATGCAGATACCTATAAAACAGGAAAAATCACATCACAAAACCATTAATTCTCTTCGTAAAATTCAACTGTCGTGATCACCAAACCATGCTCTATTGAAAAACCAATTCGATTTTCCCAAAACAAAAAAAAACTAAAACATGCAACAAACGAACATCAAGTCCCCAATCTCGTACATGAGAAGCCAAATGATACAAATGGCGTTTACAAGAGGAAAAAGAAACCATTTTTCAAGTGATTCTTAATAAGAAAAGAGAAAACTGAATGAGCAGATCAAACAAAGAGTTTTGAGAGTAAACTAACCAATCTGCTGGAACGAACAGCCTGGAGGCTGGCGATTCCCTTCAGAAATCTGCTCGACAAAGCAGCCGCCATCTCCAAAATCACACAGATTTATCCAATCCACAACGAAAGTTCCGAGATTTTAATCTACCTGTCAAGAAAATTTGAAGCAGGGGAAAGGGAAAAGTCAGAGAGGATGCAATGATTTCGTCTCCAAAAACCAAGCAAGTGAATTCACCAAAATTTCAGAGATTTTGAAGGAGCAAAAGGAAGAAGAACCGTGGCTAGTAATACTTTCGTGAAGGAAGAAACATGACTACCTGCTGGAAAATGGGAAATTGCAGCTAAGAACGGAGCAGAAAAATATCAGTTCGTAGCTCACAAAAATAATCACTACACCGTCTCTAAAGATCTTAACAATGTCACGACCGCTTCTTCTCTTCCTCAAGTCGCCGACCCAAAAACGACGTCGTGTCATAACCCTAAGATGTTATACGGTGTCGTTTGTGTTTGTCACTGAAAGCGTGAGCGTCGTCCGTTGACTTCTTGTTTTCTGGTTCGGTTTTGTCCGGTTGAGATAGTAATTTATTATCTAATACGGCAAATTCATTCAAAAACAGAAAACACGAACCAAAAGATCTGTTGTAAACAATAATCTTATCGAGTTCAAAATCCTTATCAAAGATTAATGTAGAATACGAAATTGGGGAAAATGTTTTGTTTCATCTTTTTTTAATTTAGTCATCCAGTTATTTATCTGTCTTTGCAAGTAAAAAAGAAAAATAACATCCATTTTTAGGGAGAATTACAAAAACTAGCAGGTCATATAAATCAACTGCATGATATGTTGTTGAATTCTATAAGATTAGTAGAACTAATTCGGTTTAAACAGGTACACTGATTAAAATCCATTTTATAACGTAGACCGTGGTATGAAATTAATAGCTGTTTATTATAGCAATAGTACAAATTGGACGACACAAATGTTGTAACGGGATCGAATCTAAACTTATTGACGCTGGAAATTAGAAGTCTCCAGGATCACCGTTACAACAAAAGAAACACAATCACAAAGACACAAACACAGCGGAAATTACAAACACAAGAACACAGAAATGCAAAAGACCGAACAAACATTATTATAGAAACAAAAGATAGAGACATTCATTCATAGCTCTCTTCTTTATTCTCACTTCCTCTGATAAGTCTGATGAGTCGTATCAGTGGTCCGAGTAGTACCAGTAGTGGTAGTGCCTGGAAAATGTTCTCTGTCTTCTTCCTCCGTAGCCATACCAAAAGTATGCTTCACCGCATCAGCTGCACCCATAGCCATTTGCTTCACATGCTCACCGGTCTGGCTCAAGAACCCGCCCGTCTTGTCCCTACCGGCTTCAGCCGTCTCCTTAGTGTACTGAGCAGCGTCTTGAGCCTTTTGCTTGATGGCTTCTCCTGTCTCCGACATGTAGCTCCCGGTCTTGTCCTTGGACTCACGGGCTTTGTCTTGGGCCGTCTGGGCAGCTTGAGATGTCTTTTCTTTTGCTGCCTGTGTTGTTTCCTGGGCCTTTTGTTGGGCTGTTTGGGCAGTTTGAGATGACTTTTCTTTTGCTGCCTGTGCTGTTTCCTGGGCCTTTTGTTGAGCCGTTTGAGCCGTTTGAGAAGTCTTGTCTTTCGCTGACTGTGCCGTCTCATGGGCCTTTTGTTGGGCTGTTTGGGCAGTTTGAGAAGTCTTGTCCCTGCCTTCCTCAGCCTTGTCCCTCATCGCTCCCATAGCTTGTCCAGTCTTCTCCTGTTATTACGCAGCCAAAATCATCTTAAAAAGTACTGGAAATAAAATGAGGTTTACATATATATATGAATAGATAGATATAGAGATATTCTTATTACCTGAGTCTTGCCTCTGGTTTCACCAGCTTTGTAGCTTTGTTGGTTCGACGCCATTTTTTCTTTCTTTTCGAATGCGTAAGATATGAAACGACAATTAAAGCTTTTTTTTTCTGTGAAAGTATTTGTTGCTGTGTGTATTGTTTCACCCAAACCATCGGGACATTTGTAGTGTGTCTTGGTCGGTTGGAGAACAGGACACGTGTTACCGTAAGAGATACGTGTATAGCTGCGTGGTGTGCTGAGATTAAAACCCAATTAAAATTAGGAGGAGTATGGGGTGTTGTACTTTGCGAGTGTTATTATTATGCGGTATCTCGATGTTGTGCGTGTTGTCCTCTGTGGTTGCGACACGTCATGGTTAATTGGAAGATGCTTGTTACGTGGCAACACCGTAAGTGTCATCGCCGCATGCTATGGCTATATTCAATTTTGTTCATTTGTATCGGTCATTACTGCATGCATGTTCCGTGACCATGTCAACCATCACCTACATTCATATACTACAATTAAATTACCAGTGTGATGAAATCGAGATTAATATTTATATAAGTACAATTAAATTACCACTGTGATGAAATCAAAGATTAATATATACTACAGTACTAAGTATTCACCGAAAACGAGTAACTTCGAGGTTATTCCTTGAACTTCGAACTAACCTCCACACATAATTAGCCTTGTTAGATGTGTAACAATTAGCCAATAATATACTTGCCACGTTTGAATCTGAAATGGCACCAAAACGTGACGGCAAAAAAATAGATGAAATTTTTGAACAATGTATCAAACAAAAAAATGAACCAGCATGGATCGGTAAAATCAGGATCACAGTTACAGGCAGCCTAGCTTGAACGATCTCAACCCACTAATGTTCTCCAATATTTTATTTTTCATATTTTTATTGTTCGATTCTCTTTCTTATCTTATTGTTTTGTCTTACAACCATTCTTTAGATATTAATTACCCAAAAGCATAATAAAATTTTATGGTTTAATATATACGTTAAAATGAAGACATTTTTCAGTTATTCCTTTTTTGTATTGAACTTATTTTACGGGAAAATACTCAATATTAATCTAGATCCGATATCTTCTACTTTCACTTTGATTAGTTATATAATATAATTCTCATGCAAAATGTTTTGAAATGAAACGGGAACATTAGAACAAATGAACAAGGGGTACTGCCCCAACTGCGAAGAGCTCTCTTGTGACAAACGCCGACAAGACCTAGCTCCGGTGCCATCCCACTTACATGTTTAAGGTATATATATATATATATATAGATATTAGTCGTAAATTCGTAATATATATACATATTTTGTAAATTTTATTATGGACTTAGGAGTATTCTTGAGCGTTTGAGACCATAAAAAGAAAGGTTTTATTATGGAATATGGAGAGTATTCTTAATAATAATTAAACTAAAAAGAAGTAAATGTTAATTTTGTAAATTAGAAAAATAAAAGTAAAAATGAAAGAGGGTGGAGAGGTGATGCATGGATGGGAGTCCCAAAGAGAATCGAATCAGCTCAGTTCCTTTTTGTTTTTGGTTCGTTGCCCACTTTACCCTTCTCCAAGAGAATGGACTCCAGATATTAGCAGTTTCCCCCTCTTTTATCTGCTTAATCATAATAGAAAAATTATTTATATTTGGAACATTGTCAATTTTATCTTTTTTTTCTTATGTAATTCTAAAAATCTGGGAATAAACAGCAAGAGAAATAAAGGAAAATTAAAGTGAGAAATAAAGGAAAAGATGGTCAAAACGAAAACATCGAAGAATTATTCCGTCACCATCACCCAAATTTATCTTTATTGAAACTCTCTATTTTGCCTCATCCCTTTTGATTTTCCCTTTATCTTTTCTTTTCCCCTCTTTTTATGTTTTTTTGACCCATAATCATAATAGGCTCATTTTTTTAACATTATCATATTTGTATGGTTTTCTCATTTCTATCCCATCCACGCATTTGTACATATTTTCTTGTTTATACCATTTTGAACTTAATCGTATGAAAATATTCTTTACAACTCTTACAAAAAAACTATATTTCTTTTAATTATGCTGTATATGTACAACTTATCGTGAGAGATTATGAGTTAGATTAAAATTTTAATTTAATATTAAAATTTTTAGAAAATTAGTCATTAAGCTTAATCGATATTTTATTAGATACATAATATTTTAATTTTCTTATACCAATGTTTTTATTAACAGATGAATGCTTACAAATCTAATTAATTTTAAAGAAAAGAATATAAAAAACGAATTTATTCAACATATTTATAGATAAGTTTATTTGATAACAAATTAAATATTTAATTCATGCTCGATCAAAAAATGATACAAAATGTCGTTGTTTCAATATTATAAATAAGATTGGGAACACTCTATACTCAAATAAAAAACTTGTAACATTATTAAGAAAATGTTTAACACTAAACCCTTACCCTAAAAAAAACAAAAAAGAGAATGTAAAACACAAATTGTTTTTTTTTGGACCACCTCAGACATATAAATCGACGTAATTAATAGTTTTCAATTAGATTCCCTTAAAAGTATTACATACTCGAAGTAGAACATGTAACAACAAAGCAAGAGTGCAAGCTAGAAACCCAAAATTCTAAATGGCAAATCTTAACATCCCATGCAAGTACTTATCAAAATCCATCAGATTGATCATTCTTTTGGAAGTTTTCAACTATTATTACGTTGCCGCTAAGCAAAGGAGAACTCGTATTATAATTTTTTTATAAAAAGAAAAGAAGAGCAAAAAATACTGAATATTCAAAATTCAAAAGTAATATAGATTTTTATTCGTGTCTCGGATGTCGATTCAGTTGCCTCCTTAAAGTATAAATGAAAGAGACTTACCATAATATAATTGAGAGATTAAGCCACCTTTTTCTATATCAACCAAAAGCTTATACCACGTACAAGATACCGAATCGATTCTCTATTCAACATCTCTTTATATGTACACCTTTATCTAAATTCATTTATCAAATTTTTTCTTTAGATTTTCTTTCTAATTGAGACCCTAGAGTTTGAACCTATTACAACTCACACGGCCTACACGTTGAGAAATATATGTATGAACATTTATAGTTTTTTGCCTGACCTCAGTATATATATATTTTTAGGCGAGAAATTTGAAATACATGGCTTATAATGATATTATATAGTAATATAGATTTATATTTATAGCAACCTATCGCAGCATAGAGTACTTCGTAATAGTACTTTTACATTGAAAACGTAAGATCTAAGACGAATATATAATGAATTAAAACTTACTGTTAATTTCAAATCAGTTGTAAAATCAAACTATGCGCGACGTCTAATACTTATAAAATTAAGGATACCATCCAAAAACGGTCTTCGGCAACTACTTCTCTGCTTTCTTCGCTATCTACCATCGTTAATATCTACCAAAATATGTTAACAAGTTTCATTATAGAGAAAAGTTGAGTCTCGTTAGTTGTTACTATAGTACCATGTTAAAAACATGAAAAATATGAAGTATTTTATAGATTTTGTTCTTTATATTTTACAGCTTAACCTGCTTAGCTTATATATACTGATATATATATATATATATATATATATATATATGTGTGTTACAATAACAAATGTTGCTACTTCTGTCAACATTAATGTGTATTTAATTAAAAAATTGTGATAGGTGATAGCATTAAGCAAGGTCGCCTAGCTAGCTACTAGCTATTTAAACTAAAAATCTACTATTGTTCATTAATAACTAATGATGAGCTTCCTTGCTGTTGAAGCATATAATCATAAATATATAACATATATTTATGAATTGCACTAGAGATAGAGGGTCCAAAAAGTTACGAGTCAAAGAACTTTTGTGTAGAGGAAGAGGTTAACAAGATCTATTCTTTTAGTTGGGTGTGGGCTCCTTAAGTTGTTTGTTGGCTTCTTGTCACTCTTAGATTACTTAAAATTACATCATGCTTTGACCCAAGATTCTTACCAAAGTACTTTTATTTTATGATTGAGTATTATTATATCAAAATTCAAACTAAAACTTAAATTCAGAACTGTTCTATAAAAAATGAAGTGACCAAGAGACAATCTAAAAAATGAGCGAGAAGTGACTAAAAACAACATGCCGAGTGAAAATCAAATTGTCTAGTTTATCTTTGACTATATGTATAGTTTTGCATAAACGAAATTTAATTTTAATATATACATAGTACTAGCTGACAAAAGGAAAAACATATTGCTATATTAGGTTGAAATTTAAATTTATTATTTCTTTTTAACCACGGGATTAAATTTCTTAATACGAACTACGACGTCCTTTGTGAACAAGTAATTAAACTGAGTTATATGTCGTAAAAAAAAAAAAAAAAAGAGAGCTACACCTGCATGTATTAATCTAAAGATTTCAACATACAACAAACACTCAGAGCCAGAGCTATGCCCAGGCAAAGCATTTATCCATATTTTAAAAATTCAAGGCTTGGGAATCTCAGCCGAAATTATTCACTTAATTTATTTATATATTCTCGTTTTTTTTTTGTTGCTCTTCTTTTGCGAAAGTTTACAACTGAGGTGAAGAAAACGAAAAAGTCACTATTTATTAGTTTTTTTTTTCCCCGAGACACCAGTTGATCTTCTCTGTTCTATTTAAGCACATCCTCTTCACATCACTCTTTCAAAGCTTCATGACTTGTTGTCTTTCACTAAACACATAATCACATCTCTTCCAAGTTCATCAAGGTCAGTCTCTTATAGTTTGTTATTATTCGTAACTATTTGATTAAATCAATTAATATATTCACATCTCTTTCAACAAAAATATATAGCTAGTCACAACCAACTGGCAAATAAAATATATGTCTTACTATAGCCGATGAATATAATAAAATGAGTAATCTTCAAAACTATAATAAGTACATATGAGTATATATATATATATATCCACTTTTATTTCTAACATAAATATAAATTTGGTAACCAAACATGATTTTTTGTCCTAACTTTTAACGAAAGCAAAGAGTTCAATACATAAGAAATTCATTTTCATTAGTTGCATGGTACTTCGAGATCTTTTTTAAAAAAATAAATAGAAATCTGAGGTAACATTTTTTGGAATTATCTAGGAGCAATAGAAATATTCAAATTAATATGCATGTTTATTTTTTTGTTTTTGGTAAAATAATATGCATGTTTATGCATGTTACAGAAAACATATAAGCGCACGCATACAAGAACCGATATTCGAAGATGAGCAGACCCGGAGACTGGAACTGTAGATCATGCAGCCACCTCAACTTCCAGCGCCGTGATTCTTGCCAGCGTTGCGGCGACTCTCGTTCCGGAGCCGGTGGAGTCGGTGGCTTAGACTTCAGTGGTTTCGGCGGCAGAGCTATGTCTGCTTTCGGATTCACCACCGGCTCCGACGTTCGTCCCGGTGACTGGTACTGCACCGTCGGAAACTGCGGGACTCACAACTTCGCCAGCCGCTCCACCTGCTTCAAATGCGGCACTTTCAAGGACGAATCCACCGGTGGTGGCGGAGGCGGCGGCATCGGCGGTCCGGCCATGTTTGACGCCGATGTTATGCGGTCTAGACTCTCTGGCAACGCTGGCCGCTCCAGCTGGAAATCCGGCGACTGGATTTGCACCAGGTACCAAATCAATATATTTGGTCTATTTATATACTACACACATATTGATGTAAATTATGTTAAAGATTAGTTGATATATATAGATGATTTATTGGAAACAGGATTGGTTGCAATGAGCATAACTTTGCAAGCAGAATGGAATGCTTCAGATGCAATGCACCAAGGGATTTCAGCAACAGAACCTCTTTCTAAATTATACAAAAATGCCTTTGAAGTAGCCTTGTTTCCAATTTCTTGGGTAATTCAATTTTATATATTCCATCACTACTTTGAAAAAAACGAATATTTTGATTGTTTATTAAGTAAGACCAAGACTATAGGAACTATTTCATTGTTATGAAACACAAAAAACCCTTTTCGTCTGTGATCACAGTATTATATACAGACAATATTATATATACTTGGTAGTTGGTACTTCCATTCCATATATGAAATGTTTAATTTTTCTTTTCTTTTCAAATTTGGTATTTTCCAGGCACCGTTTCAATCAATGGAAAAGGAGAAAGAGAAGCAAAGGAGAATTAAAAGATGATAATTTTGTTAGATGTTGCAATGAGAGCCAATCTTGTAACTTTAGCTGTCGTGCTTTTGGATGTATTATCCATTTTATTATATTTCTTTTTTTTTTCCTTTTTTTCTTCCTTAATTCGAAAATTTCTTTTTAAGAGTTTTATTATTCTAATCATTGTACGCTGCATGTCTTTCTTAAAAGAAGATTCTCTTCTCAATTTCATCGCTTTATACATGAGTTGCTACTTTTTTTTTGTTTTTTTGTTGTCCAGCCTTTTCAACGTACATTCTTATAGACTATAGTATAGGGGCGGCTAGACTATCACACTATCACTATGTTATGATATTACAATCACTTGATTGTTTGTTGGATAAAGAACAATCACTGGAGTTTGATATCAAAACATGTAAAAGAGTAGATATAGTTATTACAAGTTATCAGCTTGTAATAAGCAGAATATTACTAATCTAACCGACGATATTATAACAACTACTATGGCCAAAAAATATATCAAATTTGAACTTGTTTAGGATAGTATGGAGGTTGTTCCATGCATCTCCTGATGATCTTCAAGAACGTGTAGACGTATAGTACGTATAAGAAGATTTTTTTTTTAAAAAAAATGATTTTTTGAAAATATGTACTTAAACATGTGTAAATATATTTTTCAAATGAATTATTGGACATTTTATTTCTATTTTATATCTAAAATGTAACTAACGAATAATTTATTACCCCAACTAAGTGCAAATTATTTTATAACCTTCACCATTAAAAATTATTATAAGAAAACTTATCATGGGCTTGTAGTCAGATTAATGGGCTAGAAAAGCCCAAATAAAATAAAAAATTTCAACCTTTCGTGCTTCGCTGTGCAAAGACTACTCTGGTTGTATCGAACGAGCGAAACCCAACCAACGACGAGCGTTAACCTCAAATTTGATTAGATCGCTTCTCACTCCTCAATTCGTCTTCCTCGTTGGTATCGTTATCGTATCGCCTTATAACCTCCTTCGCTGCATTACATTCTCTGTCTTGAATCCTTGCCTCTCTCCATGGCTTCCTGTAAGTTTCTCTACCTGTCTTTTGTTGTCTTGTCTGATCTTACAAGTCTCACGTTTCTTAAATCGCACACGAGGCCGGGTTTTCGTTCTTACATTCAAATTTCGATGCTTTCTTAGTTTTTTGTTCTCACTGAATCATATCCATCGAAAAAGATGGAGCTTTGGTGATTCTGCTTATATTGAGTGATTGAGTGAGAGGTTACTCCGAAAGGGACTTAAATTTTAACAATTAGGTTGATTTTGGGGTGAATCAGATATCTAAAATTTAAGAATTCTTATTCATTCTTTGTCTCAGTGGTGATGAGATTCAATCTACTTTCTTGTTATCGAACTGTGAAAGCTAATCTAAATTGATCAGTTTTTTTTCATCTGGACTCTCTGTAATTGAATTGAATACATCATTTCCATGGGCTTGGCATTGTTAATGTTATTTTCATAGTTTCGAAATCCTAAATTTGGAATATTCAACAGCACTACATAGACACTATATTTCGAATTACTAGGAATCTTCTGGAGCTATCTCGGATTGAGAGTTTAAGACATGATTATGTATAACTCAGAAAGTGATTGGTCTTTTTCTTCTTGAGCCTGTCTTTGTTTTCGCTGATTTCCTCAAATGAGACCTTGGCGTCTATTTCAGGTAGCCTAGGAGTTCCCAAAATCAAAATCTCAGCAGTAGAGCTTAGTAGAGTAAGATCTGGAAGCTTACAGATAGTACCATGCAATCAAAGATCATTGATTTGTCAAAGGCCGGTTAAGTACTTGAGTCTGAGGGCAACTCTTGGTTCTGTGAAAGCTGTCCAAGCGTCTACTGTCACAGCTGCTGAAACAGCAGGTAAGCTTATCCCTCTTTGTTTTTCTGATCTTTGGGTCTTTCTAGCGTTTTTTTGCGGTTTAATTGTTTTGCATATCGAGTGGGTTCACAGGTGGACTGATATGCGCATGGAAAATGTCTTTTTATTTAAATGTTTTCTGATTTAACCTTCTTATCTTTAGCTACTATAGAAGTAGAGGATTCTGAAGAGACCAAGTCATATCCATTGAACGCTCAGCTCATTCCCAAGCCCTCTGAGGTGGGTTTTGATTTACCACTATATATTAGGATGTCATTTGAGGAACTCTGGCTGATAATTTCCGTTTTTTTTTCCGCCCTTATCATCCTCAAATCCAAAAGAAGAGAATTCGTAATCTTGATGAACTAGTGGAACATGTTTTTTTTTTTTCGAATCTAGTGGAACATGGTTTATGTGAATTTTACTTACTGCGTGCAGAGTAATGAATATTTACTCTGTTTTTTAATTGGATGCACTTCATCTGAGTTCTTTCTTTTTTGGCTATCTGCTAGGTGGAAGCTCTGGTCACTGAAATATGCGATTCATCATCAATTGCAGAGTTTGAACTGAAAGTAAGTCCCCACGCAATTGAGTTGTAGTTATGTAACTGCTCTTCTGAATAGTCATCTCAGCTGAGTTTTCGAGTAGTATTCTTATCTAATACATCTATGTCTTTTATTTGCATATTCTAATAGCTGGGGGGTTTCCGCCTATATGTAGCAAGGAACTTAGCTGAAAAAAGTAGCCCTCAACCTCAGCCAATTCCTGCTGTGGTTGCTGCAAATGCAACTACTGAGAATCTTGATTCGAATGGATCAGCTTCCTCTACTTCATTGGCTATCACAAAACCAGCATCTTCAGCTGCTGATCAGGGTTTGGTGATTCTCCAATCTCCAAAAGTAAGAGACCACACAACTTAAACGCAAAATGTCAGAACTTTCATTTACTCTGTTGGGAAATTTCCTCTTTTATAATTCTTGTGAAAAAAAGGAGAGCTGAGTTTTAATCATAAAGTTTTTCCCAATCTAAATGGTGTGGTAATGTGCAGGTAGGGTTCTTCAGGAGATCCAAAACCATAAAGGGTAAACGTACTCCTTCGTCATGTAAAGAGGTATGACCAATCTTCTTGAGCAGAAGAGAACGATTGCTTTTATGGCAAAACCGCTCATTACTCTCAGCTTTGCTTTTGTTTACTCTGACAGAAAGACCAAGTGAAAGAAGGTCAAGTTCTGTGCTACATTGAACAACTAGGTGGCCAATTCCCAATTGAGGTTATATAATATCCCATCTGAATTTCTAGTATAGTAGTTTGCTTCTACCAAGTCTGTTAAAATTGCTTCTCTGTTTCTCGATGAATCTTCCAGTCTGATGTTACCGGCGAGGTTGTCAAAATACTCCGAGAGGATGGAGGCAAGTCTTTCTTCTTCTTTAACCTTTCCATGTTTTTCTCAAGACTTGACGTGTGTAATTTTTTTTTTTTTCTCGTTTTCTCATTCGAAACAGAGCCCGTAGGATACAATGATGCTCTCATCTCGATCCTTCCGTCTTTCCCTGGGATCAAGAAGCTTCAGTAAAACCAAATTCGAGCTGGTTTTGAGTTGTGCACTGTGCCTTGTGTATGCTTTTTTAGAACAAATAAACTTCATTCATATCTCTGTGTTCTGTTTGTCTTTTGCTTCTCTGAAAGTTCTTCTTTAAGACACTGTTTTATTCTGTTCTTTTTTTCATATATAAAAAACGTTATGATACGCCAAAAAAAGAAAACGTTATGATACTTTTTTTTTTTTAATAATACATTGAGGATTATGTATACATACAATCCCAAGATTTTCAAAGGTTAAAACGATAGATGATGGTTTCTAATAGTTAAAGATCTGGGCATGGCCGTTATTGACAGTTGATTCCAGCCGTTGGAGAAGAAGCTGCTTTCTGAATTTCTGTATAAATGCTTCTGCACTTTCGTTGATGTCACGTTCTTTCACTGCCGGCTTCCTTGCCGGAAAATTCTCCACCGTCCCTGCTCTCTTCGGCTGCTCGTAGATTGAAGATATGCAAGATGGAGACATGATATGAGAATGAGATAAACGTTGCTCCATTGTGTTTTTTCAACACTAATGCTTCTTGCTTTGTTCCTTTTTTAGTTTTGTTTTTATTCAAATGATGATTTGTGTGAACATATATATTTATATAGATATGTATATGCATAAACTATTTATAAAGTATGTAGAAGATGGCTGTAGATACATTGAACTGTCAATAGAATAAACTTTTTGGATTAAGATAAAACATTATTGTACAATGCCAAACTTAAGATACGCATATGTTTGTGTAGAACACGTTTTATCTGTAGAAATGGAGCAACGTTCAGAAATGTTTCGAAAACACGCTTGAGAAATTGATCTTTAAATTTTCGTAAAAATTCTTATTACTGTAAAATGTTTCAGGGTTTTTTTTTTCCCTTGATTGTCTATTTGCCTTCAATATTACTCATATTATCCTTTTTTCCCACGAATAAATGCATATGATATAATATTATACCTAACACAGTCAATGATTTGAAGTTTCCAGAAAATACTAAGGAAAATCAAATAAAGTATGTGCCGTGATGAAGACAACCATATGATATAACATAGGAAGGAATACTATTATGGCCTAAGTATCTGCCTAACTTTCGCTTTAGTTAGCCAAAAGCATATATCCTTCAGGAGATTTTCAAGATCAATAATAACAAAAAGAAAGGCTATGCAGATTAATCCATTTGTCACATAATTAGAGAGAAAACATCTATATATTCACGATAACCAAACGTCTTCGATTTAAATAATAAAAGCTAAATATGAAACCAATAATTAACCATCAAAACATTTCAAGCTTCAACCAAATTCTTCAAACTCTAGCCGGTGACGATAACAATACATTACTCTCAGATAAAATACACAAATAAATTACAATCTTTAATCTCCCTAATCAAAATCTACGCAACTATCTTTTGTTGTCCGTGCACTTTCCTACATAAAAACAGGGAAAAGGAAGAGTTTGTAGGAAATAATATACTATATGTATAATGATCTGATGATAAGTTGGACTAGTTATTCTTTTTAAATATACTAAAAAAAAATACCTCGAGTGTGCAGTAACTAGTTCCTGTCCAGTAATTTGAGAACTGTTACACGATTAATATAAAATGTGGTTTAGTAGTCATGAACACACAAAAATGTGGTTTAGTAGTCATAAACACACAAATACTATGTTGGACTAGTTATTCATTTATAAATATGCAAAAAAAAATATACCTCGAGTGTGCATTATCTAGTTCCTATCCAGTAACTTGAGAACTGTTACACAATTAAATAAAATGTTCATATACACACAAAAATGAAACTCAATATAGTATAAACTAATAATATAACATCTTAACAAGTTAATAGAACTGAACCTGAGAAATTGGGAGGAGAATTACTCAAGATGTACAAAGCGTCACGCCATTCTTGAGGTGTTTTCTTAGAGGCCATGGCTCGGCCGATTGTGACCAGAGCCAGGGGGAGGCCGTCGCACTTGGCTGCAACCTCCTGAGCCAACTTGGTTATGTCCGGGTGGCTCTTCACCGTCTCTTCTCCGGCATTCTTCTTGAACAAGTCCCACGCTCTCTCCCATGGCAGCTTCTCCATTTTGATCTTCGTTTGTGCTCCCATTTCCCGACAAACCTCGTCCGAACACGTCGTGAACACTATCTTCGATCTGTTCTGTCCGTCCGGTGGCGGCACACCAGCTTTCACTGTTAACAAATTTTAAAACCCTAAAAATTAGGACCAAATCAACTCAACAAGACTTAGGTCGCAAGTCATATGTATAATGCAGATTTCTTGCACAACAAGTAATCCTTTACCTAGATCTACTTTCTCCCAAACGTCGTCGAGGAACAAAGCGAATCGTCTCTTGCTAAGTATCTCGAAGATCTTACCGGCCTTCTCTTCCTCCGTTTTGCTAGTCCACGACCTGTCAAGAAACCCTATCTTCTCTCGAATCGTGTCCTGAATCTTCTCAAGATTCAGATTCTTGGACACAAACACCCAAATCACAAAGTCAAACCCGTTTAACTTGTGCTGAAGCAACCTGTTGTTAACCTGAGTCAACACCGTCGTCTTTCCAACTCCTTCAACGCCGTACAACCCAATAATTCCGGTGTTATCCACCGTCATGCACCGCCACACTAACCCCGAAACCGCCTCCAGTCCAACTGTCTGATCATCTCTATCAACGGTCGAGCTCATCATCGATCCACCACCACCACCATTACCAATGCCACTATTCTCAACCACCACATCGAATGTTCCTCTGCTCTTTATCTCCTGAACCTCTTTCAGCATCTTGCAAATCTTCTTGTCTGTCTTGTGACTACTACTCATCATCATCATGCTCGATCCATTCGAAGAAGAAGAAGACATCATCATCATCAGCATCTCTTCAGCCTCTTTGATCGCTGCGTCGGATTGTCTAAGCCAAACCTGGACTTTCTCGAGCCGTTTCAGCTTTTGCTGATCCTCGTACATTTTGACTCTTTTCATCACATTGCTTCGTAGATCCTTGAGCTCCTCCGTTGCGGTTTTCAGCTTCTTGACGTTATCGTTCTCTTTCCCGACGTAGATGCATCGTGTCACCATACTTTTGAGATCTTTCCCCATCCTTTGAGCTTTTTTTTTCTTCTTTTTTTATTTCTACAAATTAATCACTCAAATAACATATAAGTTATAACCATATGTATAGAGATGATCGTGTTAGCCATGGCTTGTACTGACCCGCACGTTGTGTTTGTTTATTTTATTCGAGTGTTAGTTGTTGAAGGATCTTAATTAAGGATTTAATCATCTTATAGTACTTCTTATCGTGTGATGAAGTGATTAATGTTAAGATGAGTTGACTATCTACGTTGACAAAAAAATATGAATTTAGTAAATAAACATCGATAACATAAACAAAAACCGTGTTCGTTAATTGTCTCTTGTTATGGTTATCATGTCATCTTTCTCTCCTTGCAATAATTCTAGTTGGATTAAGAAGACCAATTTTGACTTGGTCCTGGATGATGTTGCGGTTAAGCGATCATTGTAAAATTTTGTATCCTCATCTTTTGGTGATCCAGATTTGGGATGAGTTATTGGAAGATGAAGTTTTAAAAGATTGTTAATATACTAATTACACTCTAAAAAAATATTAGAGTTGACATCCGTAAAAAAAAAAAAACAGTAGACATGACATCAGTAGATGAAATTTGACTCGTACATTGTATATTCGTATAAGATGTAAGGGATGATACCCGACTTTACGTTTGAAACGCAAAATTACGTTTGCGTTCAAATATAGCCCTCAGTAACCCAGTTGCATATTGGGCCTACTCTTCTTTTCGGCCCAAATCCTAATAAGACAGAGAGTTTGTTCCGGTTTAAACAGTTCCACCGCCGTTTGTCTCTTCTCCCTTCAAATCGGTTTTCGCATTTCCATCACTTCACTTGATTTGTTTTCTTCCTCTTTCGGTAAAATCCTCTCTTTCTGATCTCACCTCTTCGCTCTCTTATTGCTTCTGAGCCTTAAGGTTACAAAAAGTTTCATTTTTTACCTTTGTAATTTCGCAATATTTGTCCTTAGTGCTGTAGAACTGTTTATGATATACGAATTTGTTGTTATTAGCTGAGGATGGCGATTTTTTTGCTCTTAATTTCTGATTCTGCTAGTAAATTATGCTTTTTTTTCCCCTCCATTGGATTGTGAGTGGAACTTTTCCTAAATGGTACTACTCTGAGTTTGTTTGATTATTTACCAAGTGTTCGTCGGTTATTGTTTTGTTTGAAGAACCGGAAACATCTAAATTGCTGAAGAAGACAAGCGTTGATTTGTTTTGCGTATATAATTCGACACTGATTCAAAAGAAAGCTTGTTTCTTGTCAAAATTTTGTTGCAGGTATAACGGAGATGCGAGGGATAGCGACTAGATCACTTTATTCTTTGAGCCGATCGTTGTTATCGCACCTCCGTCACGGGATTGCAGTCGACCCAGCCGCGTACGTAGCCGGTGGATGCTGCCGAGAAACTCCTCTGCTTGGTTCGCTTTGGTCTACTGTTCAACGCCGCGGCGTTAAAGTTAACGCGATTCAGGTAAAGTTTCTTACTTAGTTTGCGGAGATTGAAGCTTCTACTTATTTGATTAGTGAGCTAGCCATTGCTCGTCTTGTTTGTTGTGATGCAAATAGTAAACTTCGTAATTCTAATTCAAATAGTATAAACTCGATGTATGGCGTCATTTTTGGTTTGTATCGTCCGGATTCTCACGCTGAGTTCTTGGGGCTTTTTTTCAGCTAAGGCCAGGGAATGTTATTGAACGAACAGGTTGGGGTTTTTGTTTAAGGTTTACTCCTTTTCATTATACTTCTGAACGTTTAGCTATAATCTAACTCATTTTGATGGAACGTGGACTTCCAGGACGTACTTTCCGGGTTAGTCATTTGGACATTGGTTTTATAGCTCGAGTCTTTTTGGTTCTACGCAATGAGAAACATGGATTTTTCATTTTGTAGGTTGTAGAAGCAGAGCATAAACAACAAGGCAGAGGAGGAGCCTCCATGCAGGTATGCATATTTGAAAGTCTTCATCAAGAAATTACTCTCCTTCGGTTCTTGGAAATTTTGGTGGAGTGAAAGCGCTGAAGATATTTGATATATGCAGAACAATTTTGTTTATTACGGCTTGTCTTCTGTTTTAGCCTTTGGTACTTGACTTGTTCTGTTTTGTCAGTAGTTTAATTTTCGTGTCACCTTGTCTTTTCTGTTGATATTCTGTTTCTAAGCCTCAATACTTACACCTCTATTCTTTGCGGGAAATAGGTGGAGCTTCGCGATGTTGACAATGGAAATAAACTTAACTTGCGATTTGGAACTGAGGAGTCTGTTGAAAGTATGTTTCTTATTCCATAACATTCAAAATCCTAGTGTACTTATATCAAATTATTTTGGTGTGATATTGATTGCATCAATTTACTGCAGAGGTTTTTGTTCAGGAGAAATCTTTCACATGTTTATATACAGAGGGAGATACGGCATATCTGATTGAGTGAGTCCAACTTTTTGTGCAAGTCTCCTTACTTTTTTCATAGACCTTATACATTCGGTAGAACCATGAGTTTGTAAACATTATTTCTTTATAACCACACAGGCCCGATACGTTTGAGCAAGTTGAAGTGCCATTGGACATATTTGGCAAAGCTGCTGTATATTTAAAAGGTTGGTAGTGTAGGTCCTGCTTTTGAATCTATTGGTGTAGCAACATCAATCCATTTTGTTTGTTTTTGCTAGAAACCATTTGCATGTTCTATAATCGCTAAACGTATCTGTTTATCCGTTCCTTGTCGGTGATGATATATATTGTGTTTGACAGAGGAAATGAAAGTTCAGTTGCAGCTGTATGATGGAAGAGCATTATCTGCATCTCTCCCTAAGCATGTCACATGCACAATTGAAGAAACACAGCTTCCCATGAAAGGCTTAACATCAGCTCCTCGGTATGTTTTTTTCTTCTTCTTCTTGTATTTCAGATCAAGAATGCTTTTAGCCTTAGGTGATTAGAAAACGCCATAATTCTTTAAATTGCAGGTACAAGAGAGCTCTCCTAGATAATGGTTCCACTATTCAGGTAAACTCTCTCTCTACTTTGGAAGTTAGCAGCAATTCATATTTTCTTTGATTTTCAATCTTCCTGCGATCAAGAATTGGCTCTAACTACCAAATAAACTAATGGTTCCTCTTAGGTACCATCTTATCTCGAGGCAGGTGAAAAGATTGTGATAAACACTGAGGATGATTCTTTTGTCAAGAGGTAAGCCACTCCTTAAATTCATTGTCAGATGTTCATTTGTTGTTATAAACTTTGCTCAGTCTTGTTGCGTTTTCTGATTACAGGGACAACAAATGAAACAATTGCGTAGTCAGATCAGATGGGTTTCCTATGGAGGAAGATAAATTTGGATTATGTTGAGAAGCGTTTAATAGAAAGATTAGGACATTATTATTGTTGTTCCAGTTCTCATGATCTCGGAACACCTACGTTGATCAACAAGTTCTCTATGGAGGATTTATAGAGTGAGGCAATAATTACAGATTCATAAAGGTTTAAATTGTTTCTTGGAGAACATGAGTGGTGTGTTTCAGTAAAATCGATTAAACACTAGATACAGGTGATTAGTGTTAAGACACTAATTTATTCTTTCTCAAACACGAGAACTCAGATCATCAAATGAATAAGAAAGACAAAAAAAACAAGAACTTATCATCAAATGAAATAATATATATAAAAAAAACGATAACTTGATCAGATTTCATATATATAATAATATAACTGAATAAATTACTTCCTTTGTCTTCTCCGATCGAAAGCACAACAGCAAAATGGTTTCGTTTCCAGTGAAGCCACTCTTCGTCGTCGTCTTGACCTTTTCTCTCCTCCTCGCCGTTATTCTTCTATCTCCGTCGCCTCAGTCCGTGAACACTCCAGCCTCGTCCGCTTCTTTGCTGTAAGCGATTGTCTCTGCTCTTAGATTTCACCTTTTTCGTGGTCTCGGTTCTGGAGATAGGGAAAATTGAAAATCTTCAGATATGAGGTCAATTTGTTTAGCTTTGGTATCATTCGATCGACGGTTCTCCGGGTATGGAATTTAGTTAGGCGTTAAAGATGTATTAAAATCAGCCTAAAATTTCCATTTGTATACTGACATAGGGGAAGTGATTTCCAGTTTATCGTTTTCTTGGTCTTCTGTGGAGAGAAATTATGTTAATTTACAACTTGAACTTGGCTTTGTGCTTCAGTGATTTAGATATATGGAGCGTCAAGAGGATAGCAGAATGGCGTCCTTGCAAATGGTGGTTACAAGGACATCTCACTCGTATGCATTCTTTCTTTTCTTAAGTTTCTGAGTTTAGAATTCTCTCTAGTTTTTGTTCATTATTTGACTCCGTGAGTGATCTAAGTTTGTGGTTCCTGTTTCTTTCTGATCTCCTCTATTGTGAAGGTTTTTAGGACGTTTGTTCTTATATTGTGTTGAAAAGGGCATTGTTTGTTGGTTGGCTGGAGGTTCTCTGTTTGATTTTTTCTCAGTCAGAACTTTTGATCAGCCTTCATTGCAGACACCTGCTTTGGTTTTTTGTTCAGCTCTGCCCGATGAAAGCAATGGATACATCCGCATTGATTGCTATGGCGGCCTCAATCAGATGAGACGCGATGTGAGTTTGATTCAAGAAACCTAAACTGCATTTCTTGCTTTGCCTCACTCAATAAACAATGATCATATGATGCTTGCAGTTCTGCGATGGTGTTGGAATCGCCCGTTTATTAAATGCCACACTTATTCTGCCAAAGTTTGAGGTAGCTGCGTATTGGAATGAGTCAAGGTAGTAGTAACCTCATTGAATGTTTGAGTTTCTCTAGTTTACATTTGCTATTAAAAATGATATATTCTTTCTGCAGTGGATTTGCAGATGTGTTTGATGTAGACTACTTCATTCAAAAGATGAGTGGCTTTATCAAAGTTGTCAAGGATCTGCCAACAGATATAGCATCGAAAGAGCCATTCAGAGTAGACTGTAGCAAGAGAAAAGGTCAGTTCGATTACAGAGAAAGCATCCTCCCACTATTATTGGAACATCGTTACATTTCTTTTACACCCGCAATGAGCCAGCGCAGGGACAGGTACCTGGTTTTGTCAGATTCTGGAATTTACATTTTGTGGAGTCTCATAGTTCCTTATTTTTTTCAGCATTTGTGTGGTTACATTTCAGGTATCCCCAATACGCAAAAGCCACGCTCTGTCAAGCTTGTTACTCCGCTCTACGCGTCACTAGCTCCTTGGAGAAGAAAGCCATCGAGCTTTTAGATGCCATACCCAAACCTTTTTTGTCACTTCACCTTAGATTTGAGCCTGACATGGTAGCATACAGCCGATGTGAATACCCAAACCTCTCTCTTTCCTCAGTTGCTGCCATTGAAGCTGCTCAAGTAGACAAAAAGCCTTGGACAGGAGAGCTAGCTCAGAGCTGGAGAAAGCGAGGCAAATGCCCTTTAACTCCTAACGAAACAGTTTTGGTGCTTCAGTCACTAAGAATACCAACAAGCACAAACATATACTTAGCTGCTGGAGATGGTCTGATGGAAATGGAAGGGTTTACATCGGTTTATACAAAAGTGTTCACAAAGTCTGCTCTGCTGAACCATGAAGATTTCACAAGAATGCATGGAAACACAAAAGCTGCATTGGACTATTATGTTTCCATCAACAGCGATGCGTATGTGGCAACTTATTTTGGAAACATGGATAAGATGGTTGCAGCAATGCGAGCTTTTAAAGGGATGCATAAAACTCTGTTCTTGAGTAGGAAGGCATTTGCAGAGCTAACTTCACAGGGACTTCAAGAGGAAAAGCTGAAAAAAGCTCTTTGGGAAGTTCATAAGAATGATTTTGAAATTGGCAGAGGATCTGCATTGCCTGGCTGTTTTTGTGAATCCAAGCTGTAATTCTCAGACACAAGTTACGTTTATTTTGCATTAAAGTCCTCATATTTTAATTGTTACTAAATCGCCCTACTATTTTGGAATCGGATAAACAAAATTTATCGCTTCAGAGCTCAAATTTTCCTCCTGAATGGAAGTTAAAGAAATCGTCACAAAAATGTTGCTGAGTGAAAGCTAAAACTGTATAATTATAAAATTTGGCTTAGAGGATTCTACAGTTTAAATATAAAATTTGTTTTGTTCTTATGTTTAAGAAAATGGCTAGAAAAGGATGATGAGAGTTGCAGAAGCAGCCACCTCCCCACCAATTGACCAGCTCTTTTTGAATGTAATCTCAGTCTTTAGATGTTATAACGAGCAAACCCAATGCACCAATAAGTATATACTGAAAGAAGGGAAGACAACAAAAAAAAAAAGATCTTATATATACATCTCAAGTGAAAAACCATGACAGACAAAATCGCAAGCCGTGTTAGAAGATTATACCTTGATGATAGGTTGTTCTGTCATGATAATAGTCACCCATCCAACATATGGCAAGAACCTGAAAAAGACGAAAAGAGAACCATTTACGACTATTGTTTTTATCTTTTGTAGCAGTTTCAGTGGATCTTTTTGTATGTTTGGCACGAGAGGTTGTTGAAATTAAAGTATTTACCCAATAGCTCTGCCCATTATATGGTGCCGATGAAGCCAAAACTGTCCTTCAGCATAGAGACCTATGTCATCGATGTCATTGTTGTCACCTGGAAAATGCAAAAGCGTGATCAAGTAATCCATGAATATACACAGTAGCCATAAAAGGGTCAACATTCATTCAAGACCAACAAAACAAGCACCTTTTGTTAGAACATCAACTTCTCCAGTATTTTCCCTCTCATGAACCTGTGATTTGATAGAATATGTTAACTATTCTGAACAATCCTCTGACTAATCTCCAGAGATGATAATGAGAAAAAGGTATAAGAAAAACATTACTTTGATGGCACGATGGACGATTGGAATATCACGACCCTAAAAAGAAGAAGCATCAAGTAGGAGAAAATAAATTGGAAGGAAGTTAGTGGTTTGATGGAACACAAAAAGAGACACAGACGAGACAAAAAATGGCACTTACATCAACATTGAAAACAACAATCTCGCCAGCCCGAATGGGCTCCTTGGTCATGTGCAAGAACAATATATCCCCCTGTCAAATTGCCCTCAAATTGATTATTAACTCATTCAATCTGAAATAGGAGGAGCAAGAACCACATAAGCTTAAATGCAACACATAAACTTACTCTCTTAAATCCAGGTTCCATGCTTCCTGAGAGAACAACCACTACTGGGGATTCAGTGCCAGTCACACACATCAACGCCTTCCATATTATCAATGCAGACGTAACGATCATACCTTTACAAAATAAAAAGGCAACCCTTTTTCATATATTATGAGAACAATTTACATACCATATCATAAAAAAAAAAAAAAATTATGCTTCTCAGGATGGAACACTGAGACGGAATTGGGTGATCAATCTAAAACACGATTGATTTTCCGAAAAACGAAATCGGAGGAGAAATGTTGTGAAACCTAGATACCAATTTGTCGTTTTTTAAATATTAATCGAGAATTCAAACACAAATGGAGTTAAATCAGTCATATCGAAACGAACCGAGCGTGACGACCTGAGTGACAAGCTGACGGATCTTGATGGATTTGATTGAATCTACTGTTTCACCGATCCAACCCATATTTCTTCTTCCTTCAATTTTCAGCCAAAATGATTCAGATCCGCAGAAGTTTCTCCCCACGCGTTTCAGTGAAGAAGTTCCAAGACGAAGAAGACGATTTCTCCACGAGCGTTTTTGGAAATCGGTTTAAATATCGAAATGTATCGGGTTTACAGTCAAACCGGTTTAAATACTAAAGACTAACTTTAAATGGTTAGCCCCTTGACTATACTCTTGTTACCAAAAAGACCACTTAAAAATCAAAGATCAAAAGCCGACCCACATTTAGAGCCAACAATTGGCCCAGCTTCATTAAGGGTATGTATGTCTTTACCTTCTTTCTCCGCTTAATAATGTATTTTTATTCACCGCCGGGAGAAGAATCTTTAACAGAGAGGAAATAACACAGACTCTTTTTTTTTTTGGTTAAAGAAAAACAGAGACTTGTTGAAGGTTAATATAACTTTTTGTGTTGTTACATCGATGCTTGTCGAAAATCGAAGATCGATGGCGAAGATGACCAATCTTCCAAGGGTTTTGTTAGAGGATATTCTCTCCAGGGTTCCGATGACATCTATGAGAGCAGTCCGATGTACTTGCAAAAAGTGGAACACTTTATCTAAAAATGACAACTTTACAAAGCTTCAGTTTACTCAAGCAGCAGCAGGAGCAAGGGAATGTGAGTTTCTTGCGATCGTGACGATGAATTGTAGTCTTTATCTGATGAACATCAACCTCCACGGAGTTTACAACGACTATGATCCTTCTATAAGGCTTACAGGTACAGTTATTACCCTCGACGATTCAGATCGAGTCGTTATATCTCGAATATGTCACTGTGAAGGTTTATTGTTATGCACAACGGAAGCTTACACGAGTCTCGCGGTTTGGAATCCGTACTCGGGGCAAACTCGGTGGATCGGCGTCGAATCTACATCTGTTCACCACATAAAGCTTTGGTATTCTCATGCTCTCGGATACGAAAAGGGCAAATCTTGCCGCATCCACAAAATCCTGAGATTTGCTCGTCTTGACTCGGAAAGATCTGTGCACGAAATCTATGATTTTAATTCTGATTCATGGAGGGTTCTTGATGTCACTCCAGACTGGGATGTGAAGTATGAATCTCATGGACTGTCCTTGAAAGGAAACACGTACTGGTATGCTACTGATAAGCGATTAGGAGACAGGTTTTTACTCTGCTTTGATTTTACAAGAGAGCGATTTGTTCCGCGTCTGTCTCTGCCGTTTAGGTCTTCTTCTGATGATGTCGTGACTCTATCTAGTGTTAGAGAAGAGCAGCTTGCGGTGTTATATCAGAACTGTCATACATTTGAGATGGTTGTTTGGGTTACGACTAAGATTGATCCCAATGCTCTGTCCTGGAGCTTGTTTTTGGTGGTTGATATGAGACCACTCTCTGGGTTTCGGTTTTATACTGGTGGGAGTTTCCTCATTGACGAGGAGAAGACGGTGGTTGTTGTTTTCGATGAAGATAAAAATGTAAATAAACCTACTCGCAACACAGCTTACATCATTGGAGAAAATGATTACTACAGAGAAGTGGATATAGGAAAGATTACAACAGGCAAAGAGGGTTTTCCTCATGCGTGCTCCTATGTTCCAAGTTCAGTGCAAATCAACCAACCTGCATGATTTGAAAAACCATGGCCTATTTGATTTGCTCTTTGAACATGATTATTAGTCACTTAATAACTTGTATTGTTCTCATTTCTTCTAGTTTTCTTCTATGCAAATATGTAAAAGCTATAAATTGTTATCAGTTAACTGGGTCTTATAAGCAAGTCCTCTGCTTTCTTTACTTTTTTGTGGGCTATAATTACTCTGACTGAGGAGTTTGCAAGTGTGAGACGTGCTTAGTGTAACTGACCTGTTTTCATAAGACAATGATTGGTAAGATGGAACATCCTTGGTTTTACATTACTACATTTCTAGTGGCTTGAAACATAATCTTTGACTCAGTCCCAATGGTCTCGGAAAAAGTTATGTCTCTCCAAATTTGGGGTAAGTTTTCTTCTCTTCTCTTTTTTTTTTTTTGCAAGCAGAGTTATGTTTGGTAAATTTGTTTTGGTACAAATAAAGCTTGAATCAAGGTGGTGACACTAATAAAAACCATTGAAATACAAGCTCTCCGATTAATGTATCATCTCGACTCACATTTTGAAGTCTTTGATTAACCTAAAACAAATATAACCAGAGAGATAAATGAAGTTAATACGACACTGTAAACTCTGAGTCGTTTTCCTCCGCTTCCATAAACCCATAATGGATCTTGCAACGGTAGTGTATTTGGTTGCACTGATTGCGGCAAAGCACAGGTTTGTTCCGGCAGTTCCGCCGATGACAACATATCTGTGGAAATGGCTAAGCACTCTAGTCCTGGTAAGGCAAGCGTGGACACACCTCTCACGTTTAAACATTGTCCTTGCGCGACTTGTCCTTGTCCTGATGTTGCCGTTTCTATTCTCACGTCTCTCATAAAAATATCTGTGCACGGTACACTCTGGCTGCACCTAAAGTCAACACCGTACTCTGACTTGGACGTCCCCACGAAATTACTGTACATAACTTTGCTCACTTCCACAGCCGACGACTAAAATAAAACATTACATTTTTCTATATAAAACAATCTTGTGGTCGGAGTATAAAGTATTTGTTTGCGTTCCAATCAAATCTAACATTACTAACGGTACGTATACCTTATCATCTTTGGTTTTTTCAGAACCTCCGTTGTTGTAATGCTGATCGATTATGATCGGATTTTCGACATTATCTAGAGTAATTCCATGGAAAGTAATCATTCTCGCGTAACCCGATCCTCCCTGTGTATATATATTACCAGAATATTTTATCTTGAAGAACAATAAGAAAAAAACAATACAAAATATTACAAAATGAGAATAATAAGAAATTTAACGTTACCGGCCAGGTTTTGATCCTAGCACCATTCATAGTTCCTCTAAAGTTACAGTTTTGGACACATACATTCTCCACCGAAGCCGTCTCTCCATCTTTTCCCAAACTTCCTATGCTAAATATTTCACAAATATACAGGATTTAGATATATGTCATAAAATAACATTTTGTCAGTAGATAATTATTAATTGGTTAAACCTTATTCCATGGCCTGGTCCGCAATCTATTCCGGAAATTCTGATGTTAGACGTCCCCGAGTTTATGGCAATGCAATCGTCACCTATACAATCATTACAAACGGTCATGTGCATAACGAAACGATAATGATGATGATCACTAGTAGTAGTACATTTCGAGCGACATTATTGGATGTGACATTCGAGGGACCGTCTATTTTGACATATAAATATTTGCATTCATACAGCATCCTGATTTTTTAATTGTATTTTCTGCTTTTCTGTTTGGAATCTACACAAATCTCCAAAAATACAGTTTCATACCAGTGGCGATGATGCAATCCTGGATAATAACATTGGAAGAAGCGGCGACATCGATTCCATCGGTGTTAGGACTTGATTCCGGCGCATTTATCCGGAGATTTGAGATGCTCACATCGTTGCATTGGTTTATATGAATGTGAGCCATTGGACTATCTACATGTGTTATTCCACTCAATCTAAGGTTGTTGCAGCTCTTGAACTTCAATGCCTAACCTCAAAAAGAAAAGAAGAAAAGCTCATTTTAGTTTTTGATACAAAAGAAAAAGAATTTGTTTTGGAAAAGAAAAAAGAAAGCCCTAACGTTATCCTTACGGTTGGTCTACTGCCTTTGTGTTCCCACCAGCTCGAACCCTGGCCGTTTATTTCGCCACCACCTTCAACCACAAGTCCTTCGATATCTGTAAATAGAATCCATTGATCTTTGTCCCCTTTCCATTTCCCTTTACTCGATGCAACCAGATTGCCCAAAATCTTCAAATTAAAGTCACTAACTGCTTGCTTCAGTATATTCATCATTGTAGTTGTAACAACAATAACAACAACAAAACAGGGGAAAAACAGAGTACCTGAACAACTACAGGGGTGGATTTACAAGAACCTTGAAAATTCAAGGGCTGTAACATAAATGTCATCCCTGCCGGAACGACAAGCTGCCCATCTCCTGTCCCGCTACAGACAACTTCCCAAGCTTTCAAGAACGCCTTCCAAGAAAAAGATACAAAGCTTTCATATAATATGATTCTTTTGGATGTGTAATGAGCAAAGGTTTTATATATTTACAACTATAAACTCTTATCTTTTACCTGCGAATCGTCTGTAACTCCATCTCCAATCGCTCCAAATTGAGTAACATCCAATGCTGTCGAAGATGTGAAGATTTGGAGAATGAACATTGAGAAATTTAAGATCCATGTCTTCTCCTACATGAATTTTCCAGATAAAGAGTAACATCATCAAATATATCTACAATTTATGAACATAATATATATACGTTATCAAATTTCATATATACTCCTATATAGATGCATTTTTTTAGACGAAAGAAGATGGTAAAGGCATTAGTACCATGTTAAGCGGATATTTTGCGGACAGTAGCAGACAATATATGTAAAGATAATGGACATACGAATACGTATATGTACATTTTAATATATTAACAAAAGGAATGATAACATTTTTAACTCAGATTAATTACTTGTGTCCATGAGGCATCGGAGTGGGCACTGTTATTAATTAATTTTCAGTAAAAAGATATCTTGAAAATACGTACCATAAAAAAATATGTTCTTCTTTCGCTTTTGTTCCTTTTCTCTTGATTGGTTCAGTTTTCAGGAACTCGATTCAAGACACAAGTGTAAGGCAAATAAATAAATAAAATAAAATAAACTTTACTTAAAAATACATTGTCTATATTAATATATGCCGTAAATGTAATTTATGTGAATGTCCATTCCAACAAAACTTCCAAATACAAACTAATATGTGAATGCAAAAATAGAACATTGCTTTCGCATCTTTTTGTGTCTATTTTTGACTTAGTGTTTTGCTTTTAATTACTTTTGTGAAGGCTTCGGTTTGGGTTTCTTCTATATTCCGCCTTTCTAATTTTTTATTTTACTTTTTATAGTTAAAAGTTAAGAACCAAAATTTTAAAATAATATACTGAGTTGTAGTAAAATAAAGAGGAAAGTTTTATACTTGTAAACAACAACAAAATTCTTAATAATTAATTACAATTTTAATAATAATTTTGTTTTCCAAGATACAGGCCTAAATACTAGTGTCAAGACAATGTTAGACCATCACCCCCAATAATGGCCCATATGACAGTATCAGGAACCGCACATACTTCCAAAAGCTCATATACTTAAAATCTTTGATCTTTTTTTTTTTGTTTCTTTCTCTTTTACTTGGGCAACTCAAAATCTAATCTCTAAAATCTATTTTTTAAACAATTGTAATTAAACAAATGTAGTTTAATATCCCAAACACTAAAGGAAATGGATCTACAAGGCTTTTGTGGCCACAATGTAGTTTAGCCCAAAGGCCCCAAAGAACAGAAGAAAAAAAATAAAAAAATGAAGTATTATGCAATACAAAAATCAGTTTCATTCCTTGTTTCCCTCATGATGTATTCTTATATCTAGCAAAACTGAATTCGAAAATTTGATACATTTATTACTGGTTATTTAGTCTATAGTTGAAACATAGTGTTTAATGATCTCGTATGCCACTATCTCACTACCTAGTATATCCGGCTAAGGTACGAGACAAGTAACTGGTGGCTGCGTATGGTATACCTCTCCATGAGCATTACTACACATTGATAAGGTAATGTCACCTGCTGCATCAGCCGAAGTTAAGTTGATACCCTTCAAAACAAGTCCGGTGCATCCTACTACTGTGCTACAATTCAGCATTACACCGATATTACCCTTTATCGTCCCTTTTATATCCGTAAATGATACATCGCTGATCTTCACCGTATTTGCATTTGTCTATTAAAAAGAAAGTAAGAAAATTTGATATCATAAATTATAAAATCTTGAAGCTTTTGAATTTTATAAAATAAAGCATAAGAATGATTTAGGTTTTTACTGATCAGAGTTAAGTACTTTAGAATTGTTTGGGCACTTTTTACGCGGGCAATATTGTTGATCGATGATGATTGGGTTGTAAGTTGAATCAAGAGTAACATTAGTGTATGAGATATGTCTCGCATATCCTCCAGCTCCCTATTTAATTATAAGGCAAAAAAACACTATTAAACAACTAATAATATGAATGAATATATTATATATATAATTAATAATTATCACCTTCCAAGTTTTAATTCGTAAACCATTAGTAGCGGAGTTTATAATCGAATCTTTCACATGTATTTCTTCAGCTGTTGCGTTTTGATCTCCGTTGACTCCTAGACTCCCTATACTGTTAAATTAAAATGTTATAATTAATAGTAATGTTGGATTGCATAATTATACATCATCGTTTGAAAATTTTCATATCGTTATACCTAATTCCATGGCCTGGACCGCAAGTGACCCTTGTTATATAGATATGAGAAGAACCACTTTCGACTGCGATACAATCATCACCTACATTAAACTCTTGTTAATCATAGATGCAAACATATATTTTTGTCAAAATAGATGCAAACATATATATAGTAACTCGTAAGTATAAGATATGCATACCTACGGAGATTTGTGTGTCTGTAATATAGATATAAGTAGAGGAACTAATATCGATTCCGTCGGTGTTAGGGCTTGATTCAGGAGCAGAGATGTGAACGCCAGTGATATTAACGTTGCTACAGAATTTGAGTTCAAAATGACTCCTTGGACTGTTGGTTAAATGAATACCTTTCACTAACATATTCGTACATGCAACGAATCCTAATTGCTGGAAAAAGTTTCATAAAATATAACCAGTGATTTAAGGCTTAAAATTCTAATAATTTAGAAAGTGAAAACGGTGATATAGATGGCTAGTTTTTGGTTGATACATATCAGCATTAAAAAACATCGTGAAAAATAATATACGGTCGTGCATGCTTACCATGGGTCTTCTGCATTTTCCCACCTGATTGGTCATATGGAAAAAAATTTACGTAAGAATTGTTCCAAAACGAAGACACAATACAGTTCTGTACACACAGGCATATATATACATCAAGACCGGTTCAAGAATATTATATATATATATATATATATATATATATATCTGTAATTACATACAATGGGACAACGGTTCCACCATATGGCTCCTTTGCCGTCGATTTGTCCATTGCCTTCAACTTTCAAACCGTGGACATGATAGAACGAGAGCCAATAATCACTCACATTACTCCACGGTGAACTTGGTGCCACAACGTTACCATTCACCTTAATATATCCAATTAAAACAGTAATTAGTACTCGAATCTGTATATCATCATAAATTCATAATACACACACACATACATATATATATATATATATTTTATTTATTTATTGCTAGCTTAGATTTTTTACTTATTTATTATCGTTTAGCAATGAGAATTAATTTTCGAGAGCAATATGCACTGAAAGGGGTATATTTTGTATTTTTCGAATTTTCCCTAAAATATGATTGAAATTTAATTTATTGTAATATTCAATTTTGTGAAAACAGTCTATATATGTGAAGAAAAAACATTGTAGCTAATTAAGTATTACCCGAAAATGAAGTCGGCTTGCTGTACATGGACCTGTAAATTTTGCGGTCTTAACCAAGAAAGTTTTTCCATGGGGGGCTACAATCGCGACCTTGGCTGTATTTGCCGCACATGCTGCTGCCCATGCTTCTAGAAAAGCCTACAAACAAACAAATAAAAAAATGTTATACGTATACATATATTTATATGCTAATATAGATGCACGAGTGTACAATATACGTATAAGTAAAAAGACATCACATGTACGTACACGTGAGTCATCTGTCTTTTGATCTCCAACGGCTCCGTATTCGGTGACATCATATGTGTTTTGAGAGTTAACGGTATATGAAGAGCACAACAACAATAGAATCCACAAATATTCCTGCATTGATTCGAATATAATTAAAATTATTTAGAATATATTGGTTTTTTCGTTCGTGATTTTGAAAATAAAGAATTGAAAAGAGAAAAAGATGGCGCCATGATAATAAAGATAAACGTGTCTTACCATAAGTTTTGCAAAACACTCAAGAGCAGAGAAAAGGTTAACAAAGGAGTAAGTTGGTATGGAATGATCTTCCGTGCATGTCGGAATTTGTATAAAGTTAGCATACATTGAATCTTTGTATTTATATAAATTGCAAGAGAAGATTTTGACCAAATACTCATTAACCAATTACATGTTGACTGGAGAATGAATCTGTATCTAATTATAATTAACAGGAAAATATTGTTTCTAAAGGAAAATGGAGTTATGACTTATAAGCTCAGTCAACAAACAGATAATCCCATTTATGCCGGCATCGGCCATTCTATTCCTCGACTTCTTATTTCTGTCAATATTACTTTCACTTTTAAACGGGTTAATATCTGTTATATAGTCTGGTTTAACCGGATTTAAACACACTATACAGTACTCGGATTATATATTGTATATTTTCCCAAATAACCTTAACAACCAATCAGCGCATATGCAAATTAATTAGTATTAATTAATCCATTGAAAACGACATCGCCATTGTCGGCACCGTGTGCCCCCGTCGTCCATGTCTTAGAGTTTGAATAATTCTAAAAACATTATGACTAATTAGTGACAAGAAGAATAATTACCGGAGTTTACTTTTTATTTTCATAATGAATATTTTTCATTAGAATATTTATATATCATTATATCAATGATCAACTTTTTATCGATACAATGTCTTAGAGTTTAATTAGATCTATGGTCAACATTATATCTATAATGAGGAATAACAACATTATATCCTCCAAATCTCTATGATCTATTTCTTTTTTAATAATGGATATTGTGATACAACAATCCCAAATCTTATCACGAGATCCAATGATGAAGATTTATTATTAGTGGTTCAGTATGAACACGTTGTACCTCGAAAAATAGTAGATCATAGAGTTTCTCTCGATGAACGGTGACGATCTAGCTTTGGAAACGGCGTCGTAGCAATTGGATGCAGAACGTTGGGAGCACGATGGGGATATTTTATCTCCAAGTCAGGGATATTACAACTTTGAATATTCTTCCGTAAAATTTTTAAGAATTTGTAATAACCGATAACTCTTCCCTTTTCTCCTTTTTGAACCTTTATTTATATAAATTTACATTATATCTCTAAATTCGTAAATTATATTGTTTTTAGTTGATGTTGAATTATCTACTTTGTATGATACAGAAGTAACAGAACCAATTACTGTATACCAAACATAATTTATCGTTCGTACATCGGTATAATCACAAATTGAAAGAAATCTTGAGAGTAATTTAAGTAACTATTAGGACCAAGTTATGAAACTAACAAACTTTAGGGATGAAACAAAAAATGGTTTTTCTTCGTACATCGACATTAGTAGAGAAAAAATAAAAAAGACAGGTCCCACGCGCTCCAATTAATATCGAACAGCTCCACAAAGTTGCTCTTAAAAAAGCTTCCATCACGGATTAGATCCCGAATTCTTTCTTCCTCTGACCTCCGATTCAGTTTCTCCGATCTCGCAGTAAGTGATTCTATGGATTCTTATATTTCTGCATCTCATTCGTTTCTCTTCTTCTTATTGTTCTTGCGCTTGTTTTCTTTTGGGGTTAAGAAGTCGAATAGTCGATACGATTTAGTGGGTCTTTGGTTTCGAAATGAGTGGTACTCGCTAACTCTGTTTTGTTGTTTAGGATTCGTTTATACTTAACATGATGATCGAATACACAGCGATCGGGTTAATTTCTATGAGTTTCCTTGCTTTCATCCATAGTGTTGTGATTTGATTGCTCTGATCCGATTTTTGTTTTGACTTTTGAGCGAGATCAGTGACTGTAATTTCTTGAATACAGTAGTGAAGGTTCTTTTCTTCGTTGGATATTATAAGAATTTGTTGGTAGCTTATACTTTGTTGCTGTCTTCTGATCTCAGATCTCCAAGTTCGATGTACTATTCCTCGATCTCGCTTTTTTGTTTTTTGTTTGACCGACAGAAAAAAAGCAGAAGAAAACTTATACTAAGATGTGTTGTACAATTAATATTGTTACAGGTGATAAAATGGCGCAGCATCTGTTGCACGGGACGTTGCATGCTACAATCTTTGAAGTTGATGCGCTACATGGTGGTGGAATCAGGCAAGGCTTCCTCGGGAAGGTATCTATAGCTCCTAAGTTTATTGTTTGGTTTTCTCTATAATTCATGGATTAATATGAATCTTGTTTAAGTTGTAATTCAAGATTTGATATTTATTTCAAACTTTCAGGTGCTGGCAAATGTAGAAGAGAAGATTGGTGTTGGCAAAGGAGAAACACAGCTATATGCAACGATTGATCTGCAAAAAGCCAGAGTTGGGAGAACCAGGAAGATAAAAAATGAACCTAAAAACCCAAAGTGGTATGAGTCATTTCATATCTACTGTGCCCACTTGGCTTCTGATATCATTTTCACTGTGAAAGATGATAATCCCATTGGGGCCACACTCATCGGAAGAGCATACATTCCTGTTGACCAAGTCATTAATGGCGAGGAAGTTGATCAGTGGGTTGAGATCTTGGATAATGACAGAAACCCCATCGAAGGAGGATCAAAGATTCATGTGAAGCTCCAATATTTTCATGTTGAGGAGGATCGTAACTGGAATATGGGTATCAAAAGTGCAAAGTTCCCTGGAGTCCCTTACACGTTCTTCTCACAGAGACAAGGCTGCAAAGTTTCTCTGTACCAAGGTGCTCATATTCCAGACAACTTTGTCCCCAAGATTCCTCTCGCTGGAGGGAAGAACTATGAGCCTCACAGGTGTTGGGAGGATATTTTCGATGCCATAAGCAACGCAAAACATCTGATCTACATCACCGGCTGGTCTGTTTATACTGAGATAACTTTGGTGAGGGACTCAAGGAGGCCAAAGCCAGGAGGAGATATGACTATTGGTGAGCTACTCAAGAAGAAGGCTAGTGAAGGCGTCAGGGTTCTTTTGCTAATTTGGGATGACAGAACTTCTGTTGATGTACTGAAAAAAGATGGGCTCATGGCTACTCATGATGAAGATACTGAGAATTTCTTCAGGGGAAGCGACGTCCATTGTGTTTTGTGCCCTCGTAACCCTGATGATGGTGGTAGCTTCGTACAAAGCTTGCAGATCTCTACCATGTTCACACATCACCAGAAAATCGTTGTTGTGGACACCGAGATGCCAAGCCAAGGAGGATCAGAGATGAGGAGGATTATGAGTTTTGTTGGCGGTATTGATCTCTGTGATGGAAGATACGACACTCCGTTCCACTCCTTGTTCAGGACATTGGACACAGTTCACCATGATGACTTCCATCAACCAAACTTCACCGGTGCAGCTATCACCAAAGGTGGTCCTAGGGAGCCTTGGCAGGACATCCACTCTCGTCTTGAAGGTCCCATTGCTTGGGATGTCATGTACAATTTCGAACAGCGATGGAGCAAGCAGGGTGGTAAAGACATTCTGGTTAAGTTGAGAGACCTCAGTGATATTATTATCACACCTTCTCCTGTTATGTTCCAAGAGGACCACGACGTGTGGAATGTCCAGCTGTTTAGATCCATTGACGGTGGAGCTGCTGCTGGGTTCCCCGAGTCACCTGAAGCTGCTGCGGAAGCTGGTCTTGTAAGTGGAAAAGATAACATCATTGATAGGAGTATCCAAGATGCCTACATTCACGCCATCAGACGGGCCAAAGACTTCATCTACATTGAAAACCAGTACTTCCTTGGGAGCTCTTTTGCTTGGGCCGCAGATGGTATCACTCCTGAGGACATTAATGCTCTGCACTTGATCCCAAAAGAGCTTTCTCTGAAGATCGTTAGCAAGATCGAGAAAGGAGAGAAGTTTAGGGTTTATGTTACGGTTCCAATGTGGCCAGAAGGTCTCCCAGAGAGTGCATCAGTGCAAGCTATATTAGATTGGCAGAGGAGGACCATGGAGATGATGTACAAGGACGTTATTCAGGCACTCAGGGCTCAGGGGCTAGAGGAAGATCCTAGAAACTATCTGACATTCTTTTGCCTCGGAAACCGTGAGGTTAAGAAAGAGGGAGAGTATGAGCCTGCAGAAAGACCAGACCCCGACTCTGACTATATGAGGGCGCAAGAAGCACGTCGCTTCATGATTTACGTCCATAGCAAAATGATGATCGGTTAGTTTACATTTTTTTTGCATAAATGTTTGTGTGTGTGTGTGTGAGTGACTCACTTTGACTTATTTGCAGTTGATGATGAGTATATAATCATCGGATCTGCCAACATTAACCAGAGGTCGATGGATGGTGCAAGGGACTCTGAGATAGCAATGGGAGGCTATCAACCACATCACTTGTCCCATAGACAACCAGCTCGTGGCCAGATCCATGGCTTCCGTATGTCACTCTGGTATGAACACTTGGGAATGCTTGATGAGACCTTCCTCGATCCCTCGAGCTTGGAATGCATTGAGAAAGTTAACCGCATCTCCGATAAGTATTGGGACTTATACTCAAGTGAGTCACTTGAACATGACCTTCCTGGTCACTTGCTCCGCTACCCGATCGGTGTGGCCAGCGAAGGAGACATCACTGAGCTTCCAGGATTTGAATTCTTCCCGGACACAAAGGCCCGTATCCTTGGCACCAAATCAGACTACCTGCCTCCTATCCTTACAACTTAATTCCACAGGGTATGTCTTGTAATGATCTGTGTCTCTCTGCTTTGAATAAATTGAGTGTCTCTCTACCTTTTTAGACCTTATAAGTTAATCGTTGGCGTGATGATGCACTTTTGGTTTTAAATTCTTACAATGACGTCGTGAGAGTGTAGCTTTGTAATCCTATTTTACCTTCTTTTTGTTATTTATGTATCGTTGAACTTATGAATCTTATATTTGATATTTTATTACAAATTAAGTGTTTTACATCAAAGTTGGCCTTGATTTAAAACAAATTACTTGTAAGAAACAAACTTTTTTAATTCGAAAACTAATTACTAAGAAGTTTCGTAAGATTTCTTCTCGAGTAGTTCTTTCTCAATACGGAAATTTCTTATTATGAAAACATGTTGGAACCTTATTGGTTTAATGTTAGAGATATTAGCAAGTATTGGGTTTTCGAAATCGAAAAGACACGTGTATGAAGCCCAACTCTCATCAGCTTTACGTAAGTGCTTAGATTCATTCGATATTGTCTATCATCTGCTAGATATGTCTGTGCAATAAGGTCAGTGGTTAACATTCATCCAAGTTAACAAAACCTCACGTTCAGTGGACAAGCAAGCTTCCAATAATTCTCGTTACTACACTGTGTGTCTTTTTCTGGATATATATATATATATATATATATTTTAATAATCCATCAAGTAATTTCTATTTTTATTTATTTGACAACCAAGATTATGAGTTGGATTTTACATTATACATGTGATATTGTTCGACTTTATCCAAACATATAACGGATGTTAGTTGATAAATATATATGAGAGACTATACACGGTGAGATTTATACAATAGATTTTCTTTTCAAAACTAGGAATATTAATTGTAAATTCCGAGTTGATTTTTTACATAAATAATAGATAGAGGTCTCTAAAATACGACTTGTTTATTGACCAAAAAATAGTCTTACTCTAATTAAATTTCCTTTTCCCACTTGGACATGCATTGTGGATATCGAAAGCACCAAAATCTAACTCGCACTCCTCTTTTCCAACTTTTATATATTTTTCCATTTATCTATTTTATTAAATTTCCTACCGATTATGTTTGTATAAGTATAGAAGAGAGAGTCAAGAGAAGAGATCCTACCATAGAATTTCAACAGTTGTTAAGTTACAAGTCTCTGCAAAAACACACACACAGACACGTTTCTCCTCACAACCAATCATCGCTCTCAGCTCAGCCCAAATTCCTCTTTTCCGTTGGGTTACTTGACGAAACCACTTTCTTGGTTTCTTCGAATTCGCCGGCTCCAAGCACATGTCTTGTATGTTGGGTTGTTCTAATGGCACTGTCGCGATCGCGACCGCCATGGTTTTCTCGAGCACTGCTCTGTTTCTTGCGATGGCTCGTCATGGGAATCAAACCTCCAAGGCTCATGATCAGACTCCACGACCAATCCTCCGTTCTTGTCTATTTTCAGGTACGATCTTTTTCCTCTCGGGCTCAAAACTTCTTTCCGATTGGTTTTCTCGGGAATATATATAAGTTTTTCTTGGGATGCAGAGGAAACGAAGAAACAGAGGAGGAAGAAGAAGGTTCGCTTCGCCGAGAATGTGAAAGATACGAAAGGGAACGGAAAAGAGTACCGGAGGAGGGAACTCAGCAAAATAACCGTACCGGAACCAGTTACTAAACCGGGAAAGACTAATTCGAATTGTAGAATCTCCACGATGCCAGCGAACCGGATGGCTCTGTACAGTGGGATTCTCAGAGATCGAGATCACAGAACTCAATGTTCTTATTGACTTTTTTTTTTTTCTTATATTTTCCGGTAATACAATATTTCTTGGAAATTTCAGAAATTGTAGTAGGTGGACTTCTTCTTCTTATTCTTTAGGAGTGGGTGGTCTTCTTATTTTCTACTTTTCTAATTATTTGTTATAAAATCAAAAGTGACGATGTATATTTGACCAGTAAATTAGTCAGTACTCATTAGCAGATTGAGAAAGTGAAAGAAAAGACTTTTTGTAAAATTTGTGTATCACATTGAACATTTGAACTATATAATTTATCTGGATTGTGTTCTAACTTAAAATCAATTATTACGTTTCCAGGAGAGTACTAAATAGGTTTTCAACAAAAAAAAAATTGGATATAGAAAGTATTATTTATGCAAATCACTCTATTAAAAAAACCTAACATTATTTAAAAAAAATCATTTTTGACTTTATTAGTTCTTTAAAAAATATCAAATTATAACATCAACATTTTGTGGTGTGAAAAAATCATTTTGTTTAGAGAGTTTACAAAAATAAAAATGATTGAGAACCGAAAATCCAGTTCTTCCCGTTCTTCTATATCCAATTTTTTATGGTGATTTGCATAAATAATACTTTTTATTGTGACAATTAGGTGAATACCATGCAAGATCGGTCAATTAGGTAAATGACAGTAGTCAAAGGAAAATACTAAAAACTCTTTGTTCCTTTATCTCATATATTGCTTTATACTGACACGAAAATGACATTTACTTTATGTAAAATGTTGTACATAAATTCTTTTTTATGTCACTAAAAGACAAAACAAATATTTAACGTTTTCTCTTTCTTAATAAAATAGATGACTATCTCGACAATTAAAATAAATGGCTATTTTTGTATTTGTTAACAAATTAAATAACTACATTATAGATGTTCAAGTAAATTTGGTTTGAAACATTAAACTATTATAGTTATAGTCGTCTAAATGTAGATAACTATAAATGTATACACATGAGAAATTTTGTTTTTCATAGTTATGTTAATTTAGGTGCTCGAGTAGATGACAATTGACAAAATATTCACCTAAATGTAGACAACTAATTCATCACTAAATCACTCACAATAAACACATATGAAAAAAATGAAGCATTAAAGGATCATAGTTATGTAGGTATTCAAGTAGGTGATTATTGACGAAGTAGTCGTGTAAAAGTAGACGACTATAAATGTATAAACATAAAAAGAAAATTGAAACATTAAAACATTATAGTTATGCCAATGTAAGTGCTCGAGTAGATGATTAGTGATGAAATAGTCGTCTAAATGTAGATGATTATAAATGTACACACATAAAAAAATTATAATTATGTTAACATATGTGCTTGAATAGATGAGTAAATTAACGTGTAAATATATATGACTAATTCATTATTAAATCACTAACAATAAACACATAAAAGAATTTCTGAAATATTATAGCATCATAATTATGTAAGTACTCGAATAGGTAACTATTGATGAAATAGTCATATAAATATAGACTACTATAAATATATGCACATACAAAATAAAAATTTTGAAGCATTAAAACATCATATGTTAATGTAGATGTTCGAGTAGATAATTACTGACAAAATAGTTATTTAAATATAGATGAGTAATTCATCATCAAATCAATGAATACATAGAAAATTATTTGAAATATTAAAGTATTATACTTATATAAATATTCGAATAGGTGACTAAGAAATAGTTGTATATATGTAATTGACTTATTCATTATCAAAATCATTAACATTTCTATATTTTTTGGGAATGAGAGAAATTAAATGTGAAAAAACGTAGAGAAAACGTAAAAAAGAGCAATAAAGGTTTTTTTGAAAAGAGAAACGTAAAAAGGAGAGAGAGGAGAGAGAAACTAAATGTGTAAATAGAAAAGTAAATGATCCCAATTGATAAAGGTTTCTAGGTGATTTCTTATCTATTTAATTGAATATAATAATAGTGCTAATTTGAGGTCTGACTTATGCCATTTGTTTTTTTGGTTTTTGTCAATTCGTTCCTGAGGACTTTAACGTGGCGAAAATCGCTTGACTGGAATATTTTCATCAGTTATCAAATTAAAAAGTTATTTATAAAATTAAATAAAGGTGAGAAAATGAGGTCGAAATTATTATCGTGGATGAAAAAAAATGGCGACGGCTTTGTCCAACACGACCACGAGCTCTAACCTCTACCACCACTCAATTCTCTCGCCGTTCTCACCGCCATTTCACTTTCGCCGTCGACATATCTTCTTACTCGCGACTCGTCGCCGCTTACGCCGCCTCACCATCGTTGGTGGCTCTCCATCTCCATCTCCTCCGAGTCCTGATCCGCCTCCGCCTGAGAACACCACTCAGCTTGAAGGTTCAATTCTTCTTTCCCAGATAATTTTTTGCTCTTTAACACAAAAAAGAGAATATTGTGCAGCCTTCGAATTTGTTTTGTTGGCCGTTTTTGTATCCACTTTTCACTTAAAAATGTGTTCTTTGGTCCCAAGATTCAATTTTTTTCTTTCTGCTCGGATAGTTTGATGCATATGTGGTTTACCAAGTCTATGTGGTTGGTACTGAGTAATGGCTCGTGCCGATCGTCATTGTTTCATCAAATTTCCATTAGAGGGTGATGATTTTATCTAATTAAATGTGTCCTATTACATGTTTTGTGGGTTTTCGTTTTAGGCAAATTAGGATTGCAGACTCTCCTCCTCTTTGTGATCCAAAAGGGCAGCCATTTCTTGTGGACATGTTCTTCTATATGTTGTGTTGAATAGATGTGTATTTGTTCGTGATTCAGAAAACACTCAACTTACTACACAGACTGAAATGCATTCTCTTCATCTCCCATTAGTCCTTTACACACATAATTTGGGTTTTAACTTCTTCTTCTTTTCTTTGGTGGCTTTGGATAGGTCTTGTAGGAGCTGTGACAAGGGTTCAAGACCGTGTAAAGATCTTCCTCGCAGTGCTATTTTGGATGTCTCTCTTCTTTTGGGTTACGGTGACCGATGGGAGAGGTAAAGGAAAAGGGAAGAAGGGCTCACGTTTCAAATAGTCTTCCCAAGTTTGGTGATTGAATATCATCTACTACGCTGTATATATAGATATATGTCTGTTATGTCCAGAGAGATCAAAACCACCTGTAGAAACTCAGAGCATATTTCTTGTAGATCAGTTGTTCAGGTGATAGTATACAATAATACATGATAAGATGATTCTCTCGTCTTATCTTCTTGGAAACGCTAATCTCATATAGTCATCATCCCTCTTTACAGTCACCAGATCAAATTATGCACAAACTGGTGAGAGCTGAAACAGTATAATTTACTGAGAGAAGTTTGGTCATTTTGTTCTTATGAGAGCTGAAACAGTATAATGATGTCAAAAAAAAAGAGAGAGAGAGAGAGAGAGAGAGAGAGCTCCTAAACCTGCTCCAATTCAAGAAGCTGGTGAATCGATAAAGGAGAAAGCATCACATCTAGTTGAAGATACCAGGAATGAGAAAGTGGAGTCTCAGAGTGACAAAGACGAGGAGACTGGGTTAGTTGAAAAGAAATCGCTTGATGCAGAGACTAAGAACGTTGAAGATACTGGTGAGGAAAAGAAGGATGTTGCAGGCCAAGGGGCACCTGAGTCTGAAGCTAAGACCAGAAACCATGAATGGTCTTGACAACAGAAGTTGAAGGGGAAAGTGAGAACGGTAGAAGCATAAGTTACTGAATAGTCATGCCCTGCTCTGCTTCTCTTTAGCTCATGTACTGTGTAAGTCAGTTATCTCTGTTAATCTATTGAAATATCTGCTTTCCTTTTCCTTACATGCTTTTTTTGTATCTAATTAGGCTGAGATTTGCAAGTGCATGTTCTCTTAGGTATATGATTATGTAGAGGATATAACTTAACTCTTCTGTAAAACCTTTGCAATCGTTATGTGTTGGTGTTTATCTTTCTGGTGCAATCTTTAGTTTCTTTTTACAATTTACATGCCATATTTTTAAGCAAGTCAGACTAAAGACCAGCAGAATGGTTAATCTTCATAACATCTTTTGATTTTGGTCCAATTTTAATCTAAAAGCCAAAGAAATGTGAAGAGTTTCTTCCAAAAAAAAAAAAGAATAGAAGAAAGGCAAAAGAAGATTCAAGAGCAAAAAGGAAAAAGTTTTGCTTTGAAGGTAAAGTAAGAATCTAATGCAAAGAAAGACCCACAATGTTAGTTCTCTTATTTCTTTAGATTCAGTTTCAAGTAGAAGAATCTTTTGATTTTGCCTTCAAAACAACTTCCCCTGATTCCTTTCTTTTTTTGCATGGATGGTCCCGGTAACAAAGGTTTAGAATCTTCCTATTAAGGATCACAACATAATAGTATAAACTCTTCTGGTTCCCATTTTAGAACCAAAAAAAAAAAAACCAAAACAAAAAAAACATCTAAGTACTCTGTTTTTAAAACATAATCATTTGAGACAAAACGCAAATGCATTTCTCAGAAATGGAATATTCGCGTATGGTTTTCTCTTCTTTCTTTCTCTCGCTTCTTTTAGTCTTCTCTATCTTCTTCTCCTCCTCGCAAACGTCCCTAGCATTCACGGGAACATACGGTGTAAACTACGGTCGCATAGCCGACAATCTCCCGTCTCCATACGCGGTAGCAACACTCCTTAAATCAGCAAAGATCAAAAACACACGTATCTACGACGCTGATCACTCCGTCCTCACTGCGTTCCGTAACACAGGGATCGAGATCATCGTTGGCTTAGGCAATGAGTTTCTCAAAGACATTAGCGTTGGTGAAGACCGAGCCATGAACTGGGTTAAAGAAAACGTCGAGCCTTTCATACGAAGTGGTACTAAAATTAGTGGTATCGCCGTGGGAAACGAGATTTTAGGTGGCACCACTATCGAGCTTTGGGAAGTTCTTTTACCCGCGGCTAAAAACGTTTACACCGCTCTTCGCCGTCTTGGACTTCACACCATCGTCGAGGTACGTTACATTAATCTTGTAACATTAAATTTCGAGTCTAAAGTCTTTTTTTCATAAATAATCAAACTTGTATCTGTAGGTTTCGAGTCCACATTCGGAGGCGGTGTTTGCAAACTCGTATCCACCGTCGTCTTGCACGTTCAGGGACGATGTGGCACCGTTTATGAAACCGTTGTTAGCGTTTTTCTGGCAGATTGGGTCGCCGTTTTACATTAACGCTTACCCATTTCTAGCTTATAAATCAGATCCGAGTCACATTGACCTTAACTACGCTATCTTCGAGCACACCAATGGCATCTACGACGACAAAACTAAGCTTCATTACGATAACATGTTTGATGCCATGGTTGATGCTTCTTATGCTGCTCTCGAAAAAGCTGGCTTCCCAAAAGTCCCTGTACGTACTCCTTATCACCATCAATTAATTAACTAGGGTTAATTTGCTTAATTTTTTTATATATGTTCATTAAACTAACTCAAAAATTAAGGTTTGTTCTCTTTCTTAAACGTCGTTCTATTTTTGAAAGTATGTACATTAACACAATTTGTATACGTAAAGGCACACAAACACAACATAAACCTTCATTTGACTCTTTTTTAGTTTCTGTTTATATGTTACCATAATGTTTTACTTGTCATGAACCTGATTGAACCATTATATTATGCGTGTTAGGTCATCGTTTCGGAGACAGGATGGGCATCAAAAGGTGACGCAGACGAAGCCGGAGCGACGGTGAAGAACGCGAGAACATATAACCGGAATCTTAGGAAACGGCTCAAGAAGAGAAAAGGCACACCGTACAGACCAGACATGGTGGTTAGAGCCTACGTGTTTGCTCTCTTCAACGAGAATCTAAAACCGGGTCCTACTTCCGAGAGAAACTTCGGCCTTTTCAAGCCCGACGGTAGCATTGCCTACGATATTGGCTTCACGGGACTCAAGTATTCTTCTGCCACTCGGTGTCGTTTTGGCACGTCCTTGAACGCTCTTGTTTCTGCTTCTGTTGTTATGTTTCTTCTTCTTCACCGTTTGTTGCCCTTGTCGTGAGAGTTGTTTGTTTTCTTTTCAGTTGACCATTTCGTTTATGGAGATATATTCAATTTAACCCCGTAATTCTTGATTTGTATATGATTAGTCCCTTTTTAACTTGATATATAAGAACTTCATTAGTCCTCTTTCTTTATATTTAAGAACTTCTTGATTGATCTACATGTGCTTATTTTGGGACGATATTATTTATTTTGACATGTTAGATTTTTTCTACATTAATTAAACTATTAGAGAACTTTTACAACTATTTCCAACATACACCAAAATTATCTTCGCCTTATGATTAGTTGTAGCTCTGATATTTTGTTTTGTTTTATGGTACACTTGGTATACAACTAATCAACTGTATACACAAAGAAAGGGTGTAGATATATGTATATATAAGTATTTATATATATATATATATATTAATTGTAAAGTTACGACAGCATGAAAATTTTGATTACGCTAACGAATCAATTAATCAAATATATTACATAGAGTGGAGCAAGTAGTCAAGATATACCTTCTCTCTTAATTAGATTCCCATACTAATTGTTTTATCAAATCTTATTCGGGCACCTTCTATTTATGTAATAATATTCTTTCCTTTTATTTTAATTAATCAATATTCTTACGCACTCTCTTATTATCTTATGTCATCAACTGACACCTAAAATAGAACTGTATTCAGGAATCACGAGACTTTTAAATTTCCACTTGGCATTAAACATGCGTACAAATCACGTTACATGATTACATATCATACGTACACCCAAAAAGAGTTATTCGATAGTACCATACTACATATATTATTTGAACTTGAAATTTTTTATAACGTATGATTAGCGTATTATTTCTACAATCATATACTCTGGTCAACGGATAAATCTAGATGACCAGATCTACAGATTTCTAAGACATTTTATAATACAGTGATTTGTTTTTTTTTGTTTTTAAATAGAAAGAATAGATTTGTAACATCAACTTATAGTCAAATCAAATTTCTAGACAGAGACTATATATTATCATGTAACGTAGCAACTTTATGTTTTTTACACATAATGATACAGAAACAGCCGCAAATATCCGAATCCAAAGATTGGAAAAACCCCAAAGATTTTAGATTCGATTCGTTAAACCGGAACATAGATTTGACCGTTTAATAGAGGTGAAAGAGAGAGAGACTAATCCTCAACAAAAGGGTGCACCTGTTCATCACCAATCTCAACCGGATCATCACCGTTGATCTGGTCAAGCACAAGGACCAAACCCATCGCGAAAGCTCCGTCGAAACCGGGTTTAATCTCGAGAGTGAACACATCGCGTCCAAGCATGACGTTCGTTGACGCGTCCACTTTGCGTTTGATCTCAGCCACAGTTCGCTTCTCCGTGTCGTATATGAGGCAGCTTCGTAGCGAGAAGTCTCCATCGATCGTGTACTCTTCTCCGGTTCCGTCGTAAACATCAACTTCCATCGTACACCGTCCGATTATCGACGATCTCCGGACGCTGAAGATCGGTTTCTGACCCTCCGATCTCTCGCCGAGAAAACCTTCCCATCTCTGATGCAGAGTCGGTCTCTGTTCATCAAAACAGAACAAAAAAGAAAACTTGACGAGTTAACTCAGTATTATCTTGGAGCTAATAGCAAAGAACACGGTCATAATTGGGTTTAGTCGATCTGATTGACTCGGAACTCGGCTGAAACAAACAATTGATTACATTTTGTATAGCTCAAAAAAAGATCTTTTTCTACCAAAAAACAGTTTATCGAAAAATTTAGCCTTTTAACCAAATTATCCAATTGTTTACTCAACGCAAGATTTCCAAATGTAATTCAGATAGTTTAACATAAGCTATCAAGAACAAGAAACGATACCCATCAATGAAGTTTATTTACCAAACAAAACCCATCTAGTCTCGAAACCAGCTCAACAAGCAAAGCATCAAACTTTATTTCTAATCACCGAGTCACCTTCACGAGTAACTCACCCGAACTCAATTCAGAGAAAAGAAAGAAAAAGGCACACAGAGAGAGAGAGAGAGAGAGAGAGAGAGAGAGATATGATTGGTCGACTTAATTACTTAAAAAGATTACCTTTCGTTTAACGGTGAGGAGACACTTTCCGGTGGCGTTCATGAGGACAAACTCATCGTTATCTCTTGTATCGGGTCCGTACGAATCGACCCTGAAGATAATATCGCCGTTACAGTCGTAGGCGGCGAAACCATCGCCGGTGGAGAAGAGAGAGGTTTTGCAAACTGTGAGTGGTTTGTCTTCTTCGTAGAGATAAGCTTTGTCCACCACAATTCTTTTTCCCATATTATTCTCTTCTTTTGAAAAGGTCTCTTCAACTAATCCCATTTTCTTCTCTTTTTTTTTTGTGTGTGTGTGTGTGTGCGAGGAAGTTAGATTTTGTGGTTTGATTTTACAAATGATTATGATATGGACACTCTTCTCCTCCCCTTCCCAATGCCTCTATTTATATACATACACGCGCTTGACGCGTTTATATTTTAACGTCGAAATATCTCTTAATAGTCTCCTTCCTTATTGGCCAGGAAATAGAAATTAAAAAGTCATGTGTATATATATAGTTTAATAACATGCGACGACTTGAAAATTGGTATTTTAATCGGTTTTTAGATCTGCTTACACGCCGGTTTTATATCCCAGCTTAAAAAAACAGAGTAGCTAGGCCTAGGCATGGTCATTAGAAACTTTATAGATGGGTATTTTTTACATTAATGTTTCATGTATTTTTGTGTCGACAAAGTTTTATGTATTCACACAGCAAGTTTATAACTGTAACTTTTTTGAACATTTTTTTTAACGTTCACGTGCTACGTTTTAATTATGAGAGTTTTGTAAATTATAATAGCATGCATCATTTGTAAATTATTTAAAAGTATGCATTCATAGCATATGAGAAAAGAGAAATTGGAAATTGATGGTTATGGTGGATACAATATTTGTAAATCAAAATCTATCGAATATTTTAAAATAAAGTTAAAAAATATTGAATCAAACAATGTCCCAAATCATAGCCTAGACCACTCGAGAAACACGTCTAATTAGGTGAAGATTAGATAGACACATCGAAATTAATTACTTGAAAAACATAAAACCTCACCTCCTCTTAATTTAAATTTACATTTTGCATCATTTATATAATTACCTATACCCCACCTTTTTAATAACTTAATAGTTATGCTAAACAGAATAATAACATTTATTATGCTTCCGCAATGACTAATCTTTTAGTACTTATGTCTAGTACTATAAATCTACAGAAAACTCTATAATCATGGAGTATGTACAACAAAATAAGATAAACATAACTAAACTGCCTCTCGTACCTTTTGTTTCTATCCTCGTCTTTACCAAACAAAAGAACATGCTCTTAAAAGTTTAAAAATTAAATCATCGTTTAACAATAAAACTTGTATAATCTTTTAGAAAGATACAAAAATTCTCTTATCAAAATAATAACTTTTTAAGTTAGATCTTAAAACAATTTTTTACTCTACATGGGCAAACTAAAGAGAAATTTAATCAAAACATATTAATTATGGTTGGATGTATGTTAAAAAAAGGGAAAAAATCTATGTTAGGTTTTGGAAAAAGTATACAACTTTGTCGACCTTATATATCAAAATCCGTGATCGTACTGGGTAAATAATGTCAATCTGCCAAAAAGAAAAAGTTCCATATCGCTTGGTATGTGTCAATCATCTTGTTTTTTCCTATATTTGTTTATTTACTGCCGAGTAGCATTTGTGTTTTTTACTGCAGCTTTTGGCTGCTTTGGATGACAAGACATTATTTTACCTTATATCATATCATATGAGAAAATTTTCAGTATTTGCATATAAGTTACAGTAAAAAGTTTAGCGTCTGTAAATTAATCAACCTTTTTATAGATATTTTTAGCACAATTTATGTAAAATTTAAATACTGTTTGAAATTATAATATATATATATATATATAAATTGGAAAAAATTTATGATTGTCAGTATTAGGTATAACTTACGAATACATATAGAATTAGATACATTGTCAATTTCACGAATATAGAAATAAATCATTTAAATTCGACAAGTAAGAAATGTCTTTATGTTTTTGAATTACTATATTGGGGATTTAATTAAGTAGTTTAAAAGTAATGCAATAGACGATAGCTATCACATAAGTGTGAAAGAAGATTTGCGCCAAAGGGCAAAAACGTCTAACTTGACATCATATTCATGTTTACAAAGAACAAATTACAAAAAAAAAGAAGGCAAAAACGAATTTACATGTTAATTTCTTACGATAAGCCATACTCGCTAACAAATAATCATATATGTAATATGTAGTTTCTTGTAATATCGAATCTTTCCAAGACTAATTAAGGCTTCATGCTGTTTTAATTATACTACAAGTTAAGATTTCACCTCCACCCTCGGCTCTGTGCACTCCTTGTAATTCCAAAAGCGGTGATGGTGAAAAGTGAAAACTATTGGATTTAAGACCAAAGACTTCATTTTTTGAAACCCAACTTTTCAAATCAAATCCCAATACTCACAGCAAAGACGAAACTCTCAAAATCGCTATCTAACTCCTCAATGCAATAAAATTAGTGATGTATTCAACGAACCATCGAATCTATTAGTGATGTATTCAACGAACCATCGAATCTTTTGATATTTCCATAATCTTCAATTAAGATTGCATACAAGTTATTAATACATATACACACACTAATGTGTTTTAGATGTGATATAAACTAGTTGTATTATAGTAATGAGAATCTCATACTCTTCTCTATCTTTTTTTTTGTCGTCTAAAATATCAAACTTGACATATAAAAAGAACAACATGTCGGTACAAAAAGTATAGCCCAACAAAGGAAAATAAAATAAAATACGACTTAGCGTAAAATAAGCTTAATGTCGCTCTCTAACCTCAAACTCATCGTTTTCGTATGAATTGAATTAGCCCAAACAATCTTCCTTCCAACAGTTCGAAAAAAATAAAAAATAAAAACAATATTCCTTCGAACTCTCCGCCTCGTATCTCTTATATAACCCGTCTCTCCGAACCTCGAAATGTTCCTCTCCGTTAAATCTAACGGTCATGTCAACTAAAACCGTCGTCCCTCTCCGTCGCAGATCTAACCCTCTCAACGGAAAACACACTAACGGCGTCTCCGTCGACGGCCAAAGTCGCCGCATCGGATCAGTTAATAGCGAAATGGAGAACATTGTCAAGAAAACGGACAACGGCTACGCAAACGGCGGCGGAGGAGGAGGAGGGAGAAGCAAGGCGTCGTTTCTGACGTGGACGGCGCGTGACGCTGTGTACGTGGCGAGACACCATTGGATACCGTGTTTGTTCGCTGTCGGGGTTCTGTTCTTCACGGGCGTGGAGTACACGCTCCAGATGATTCCCGCGAGGTCTGAGCCGTTCGATATTGGTTTTGTGGCCACGCGCTCTCTTAATCGCGTCTTGGCATCTTCGCCGGATCTTAACACCGTTTTAGCTGCTCTAAACACGGTAATGTCGTATTAATGATCAAAGGGTAAAAATATATTTAATGATTTATAATCTCTCAATTCCTCACCTAAATATTTTGTTTTTTTCTTTGTCATTTTTTAAATCGTAATAATATATTGAATTAGTCAAATACCAAAAAAAAAAATAAATGGGCTAGTGATGGAAACAAGTCCTAGATCTGTTTCTTTATTTTGTGAGGTATTTAATTAATTCTCCAGCTGGAATTTTTCTGTCAACGGTGGTAACATGCAATGAAATTTCCCAAGAGAGAGGCAAAAGGAACAATCAAAATATTAAAATGGTGTTTAGTAGGATAATTAGTGGATAAAAATGTATTTAATGTAATCTCTTTGTTAAGTTATCATCATCAGCTTTTGAACAACTGCCATTTTGTTTGTTTGTTGAATTATAACGAAGTACTACTGTATATAAGATCGCTCTTTAACTTTTAAAGTTATAAACCCACTAAAAAAGGAACACATGGGTTATGAGTTGAAGACACGATCACATGCAAACAGAGAGATTGGTTAGATTCGACTTTGAGTTTTGTACTTTTTGAAGTATATTTTTAAAAATTGTGGGTGGATGGGTGGGGACAGGTGTTCGTAGGGATGCAAACGACGTATATAGTATGGACATGGTTAATGGAAGGAAGACCACGAGCTACCATCTCGGCTTGCTTCATGTTTACTTGTCGAGGCATTCTCGGTTACTCTACTCAGCTCCCTCTTCCTCAGGTTCCACTCAACATTACTTTTCCCTAGCTATTAAAAAATCTATATATATATTTTTTCTGCTAAAATTTGAAATATATAGATAATTTAGTGATATTCTACCAATTAATTAGAAGCAAAGTCCAATTTTATCACTCGATCGATATCATAATTCCAATGTTTTTTGAACGTGTGATTTCCCTTGGCCACTACCGTATAAAAAATGTAGTGTCTCTAAATATTTTGATAATCTGGACCCCCATTCAAAATAGTTTTGATTTTTCTATCATTACCTAAAACAACATTTATTGTGAATTAGAAAGAGTAAATGATTGTATATAATGCTTTAACTTGTGGGGTTTGTGTTAACTATCAGTCTATCATCATCAGAGTGACTGTTTTTTTTTAGGGATCACTATTTTGTTTTCGTTTGTTACCTAACTTTTTGCCATCTTTGAAAATAATGTTTCACGAGTTGATTGACTGGACATAAATATCAGTTTCTCACTCATTTACGTTCTACAGGGTTCTAGGCTTCTAGCCACTCGTTTATCTAGTTTTCTTTTGTGATGTAACATCAATCCATATGGATTTGTATGCGTCGTCCGAATAAAACATATTAACATGTTCAAGAATAAATTAAGGCTAATTACCTCTTGTGCGTGATTAAGATAAACATAATCCTAGAAATTATTGAAATATCTTTTATAACAGGATTTTCTAGGATCAGGAGTCGATTTTCCGGTGGGAAACGTGTCATTCTTCCTCTTTTACTCGGGTCACGTCGCTGGTTCAATGATAGCATCATTGGACATGAGGAGAATGAAGAGGTTTAGACTAGCGATGCTTTTTGACATCCTCAATGTATTACAATCGATCAGGCTGCTCGGGACTAGAGGTCACTACACGATCGATCTCGCTGTCGGAGTAGGCGCTGGGATTCTCTTTGACTCATTTGCCGGGAAATACGAAGAGATGATGAGCAAGAGACACAATTTAGGCAATGGTTTTAGTTTGATATCGAAAGACTCTCTAGTCAAGTAATTTTTGTTTTTCTTGTTAAAATGTTTAGTTGAACATATTGAATGTAGTTGAAGTCTAATGAATTAAATTTATTTTCTTTCAACTGATTCTAATTGAATACGGTTACTTGAACGTAGCCAAGTGTATACGTGTTTGTGAGGTTACCATTAGGAGTTTCTATGCTCTTCATACAACTACTTCATTCAATTCAATGAGATAGGTACTGAGTCTATCCAACATTGATTGTCTCTACAACTTAGTCAAAACATCCTGTCTAGTGTCTATCATATAAATTTCATGTTCCAATTGTTATTAATTTTATTACTGACTTGCGTGGGTGGTTGATTCTATATAACCTTCTGATATGATTATAAAAGAACTTAAAATTACAAAATCATGTGGCCATATTGGTAATGCGTAAATTGCCAATCGATCAGAGCCTAAATCTACTGATACAAAAAAACCGGCAATTAAACGTTGAATGTACTTCTTCACTATTTTTGGTGCAACATGTGTTATGTTTTCCATTGGTAGGTGAAGATGGGTTTCGTATAAGTTAACGGGACAGGTACACCGATCCATGATCATGAGTGTTTGGTCTCAGGGGAAAGCAATAGATCTTAATTTATTTGTTTTGCCTTTTTGTTGAGAAAGTTTTCTAATATAATTGAAGTCTTTAAACTTGTTAGTTCAGCTAATAAATAGATCAACATGCATGTGAACATTTATAATGTTCGGTGACTTAAGAAAATAGATATTTTAATCGTAAAGCTCTTATAGATAATAAAAATCAACCGTATACAATTACCACAAATCAACATGTACATATTCAAATATCGACAGTAACATATGTGTTTTTATATTTACATGAATATATATAAAGATTAGTTCTATTCCTCATGAGAATCAGATAAATCGAGGGGACAAGAGCCATCATCAACATTAGCCAACGGGTTGAAATGTTCTGAATTTGTATCCATGCACCCAGGAACCAGATCCAGATTGCATCTATTTCCCTGAAATATATTCATTAGTTAAAACCTGAAATATATTTAACAAATGGTTTTTAATATAAGTTGGTGAGATACATACTCCTTCGACCGTCAAGTTGGCAATCATTGTGCATCTTGTAGCAACGATGTTCGAGTCAGGAAATATTGCTCTCTCGCATGCTCCATCTTGGCCCAACTCTTTCGCTAGACCCTTTAGGCACCAATAATTGATACAAATAAATGAAACAATAAGGCGTGTACAGTGGATATTTAGAGATGTATTATGTATAGATGACTCTTCTTTTTAGGTCAAGAGATACTTAGATGACTAAGTAATATAAATTAAAATATTGAAAGAAATTCATTATATACCTCGTTGAAGAACTCAATAGGTTTGTTTTGCCATCCCTTGGGGACCTGGAACTGAAGTCTGTATGGACCGTCCCAATCGACACCATTGGTGAACGAGAATATCAAATTTACAGCTGAAAATGACGATGAAAATGTCAAATATTAATAGCAATAACTATTTTTTATCTCATAATAATGATTTCGCCTTTGAGGTTGGATTATATAAAAACGGACCATGCTTAGGAATGCAAATCTGCATAGTGTAAATGGGAGAATCGGCTTTGCCTCGATCTTTCTTAAGCATTGCTCTTGGTTCCCCACCACACATGATTGGTTGATTAAATCCTCCTGCACCATTAGGAATCAATTGAATAATTATTTTTCAGTTTGTTTTTTTTTTTTGTTATTCCATAAGACTGGTGTGGTCTATATATGTAGCGTCCGACTAATTTTATTTCAAAATGACACGAAGTTACTCGCAATCCATACTTTGATGTAATTCTTGATTAAATTCCGTGAGTAAGTAGTACGCTTTGATTGCTAATTAATTTTAGATACCAAAACAATCCCAAAAACAATCTCAACTCATTGGAACAAATTTGAATACAAGTTTATTAGGTGTTGTATGAGAAACTCACCGTTGAAAGCAACCCCATAGTCCTCGTTAGGAGTGAGTTTGGTTGCAGCTGGATTATAGAAAAGTTTCAACTTTTCACCCTAAAATTCAAAAATGTTTCATAAGAGAAGTTTGAATTGAAAAAGAGTATTTAACTTTAAGCTTAATTAGCATCAGAATATGGCAAGAGAAACTTACTGCGGTTGGAAGAAGACCATTCATGGTTTTCCAGTACACAGGAGCAGTCCCCAACTCGAACATTGCCCATGAAGGAAGCTTATATCTACAGAAATGATCAACCATGAACTATGCTAATTTACTCTCATACTATAGTTTATATCGAAAAAAGTAACAAGACGAGCTATTAAAAAAGGACAAACTCTTTGATCTCTTCGAGGGGTGCAAGAGTGGTGGCAACAGCTTTTACTTGCAGTTCAAGTTTCCTCCTTGGAAATCTCCTTTGTATTGGACTAATTATCGTTGAACTATACACTGTATTATTCATAAGCTTCAATGTTTAGCATTACATAAAAACGTATATAGTATATAGATCAACATCAATAAATTAGGAATCTTGTGTGGAAAAGACTTACAAAGACTGCGTTTAGTGGATAAAGGCTGCGAAGGAGAGGCGAAAATAGCGGCGGTGTTAGCAGCTGCAGCCATGGAAACCGATCTAATGAGACACGTTTTGGGATGGATGAAGGAAGGAGAGAAATATGGGACTATTAATATATGGTTTCAAGATAAGGGTTTTTTGCCACCACAAATACAAATATCTTGTCAAAAGATTTTTCCTTACACAGATGAAAACAAAGACTTTTTTAAGTACATCATGGAGAGAAATATCGTGTTTTAATTGTCGGAACATCATGGAAGAATAATGCTAAAACCTAAATAAGCCCATTTAAGAATACCAATCAAAGCCCAAATTGGGGAAACTAAGAATTGTCATTGATTTGTTCCAAAAACAAATGATTCGGGCGATTTGCAAACTCCAAGAAACAACAAGGGCTCTTCCAGTAAAACAGCAGAAAATGTGAAGGGAAGATCCGCATTTTAGTTTACTGCCCCAAATTGGCAATCCAAATCTCTAGACCATCTTATCCTCTCTTTCTCTCTATAAGCCGCAATGTAGAAATCCGTGAACCACAAAGATGAAAGATCTTGCACGTCTTTGTCATCACAACTACTACTTGTGAGCATACAAAAAGACCGACCCTCATTTATACACGCACACACTATACCATATATATCAATTAATATATATATGTATGTAATTGTAGGGTTTAAGTTTCTTCTCCTCTTCTTCCTCTTCTTCTTCTTCTCTCAGCTATCACATCGGTAATGGCATCTCTTTTGACTTCTCCTATAACAAAGCCCAAGCCCGTTTTCCTGTCTCCACGAACTCTTAACACATCACCGTCGTTGAATTTCACCAGAATTTCATTCAATCCATTCAACCACAGCCAAAAGCTAGCTTCTTTCAGGCCTCCGAGCCTAGTCGCCGCATTCTCTGAAAAGGGTCCGAAGAGAGATGTCACCGCAGCTGCAGCGACGGAGGCGGCGGCGGAGGGAGATTACAGGAGGATAATGCTCTCCGATGTTATGGTGAAGAAGAAAGATAAGGTGCTTTGGTGGGAAAGGAAATGGAAGCCGATGGATTTTGGAGCTGTCGCTGTGGTTTTGTCAATGCATTTGCTTAGCCTCTTGGCTCCGTTTCAATTCAATTGGAGAGCTGTTTCTGTTGCTTTTGGGCTCTACATCGTCACAGGTCTTCTGGGTATTACTCTGTCTTTCCATAGAAACCTCTCTCACAAAAGTTTCAAGCTTCCCAAATGGCTTGAGTACTTGTTCGCTTATTGTGGAGCTCAAGCTCTTCAGGTGGGTAAATACGAAGTTTTTTCATAGATTTGATGATAATGTAGTTTGTCTCTTTACATATTTTGGCATGTTGAAGTGTGCAATTGATGTTGTTGTGTTGTTTCTTCAGGGGAACCCAATTGATTGGGTGAGTACGCATAGGTACCATCATCAGTTCTGTGATTCAGACAGAGACCCTCATAGCCCACTTGAAGGGTTTTGGTTCAGTCACATGAATTGGATGTTTGATACCAATACAATCACCCAAAGGGTAACCATTTTTGTTTCTTATTAAGATTTGTCTGCAAAAATGTGCTCTTTTTGTTTCCCAGTGATTTAAAGCTTTGTGTTTTGTTTTTTGATGGTTAAAGGTTGGAGAGCCCAATAATGTTGGGGATTTGGAGAAACAGTCATTCTATCGATTCCTTCGAAGTACCTACATTTGGCATCCGGTGGCTCTAGCAGTTGCTCTATACGCAATTGGTGGCTTTCCCTTCATCGTTTGGGGAATGGTATGCTCTGTGGCTAATCGTGCATTTTGAATTGATCACTGTTAATTCTCAGAACTAGGCTCTAGGACTATGATGTGTTTTAGCTCGGCGAAAAGCCGGAAACAAAAATAAAATCCACCAGTGTTTGTGTGGCTATCATTATCAATTTGCTGGCAAGATCTCCTCCACCTGATTTTTTCTTAGACAACTTGAGTTTTCTTGTCATTTAGTGTTAATTAGATTATTGACCTAAGGCACGCAAGTGCTGTTAGTTGAACAAAGCCAGAACCATAAGTAAATATCTTATCCTTCTTGTAGGAAAGATCTCTAAGCTCACGCTCTTCTCGTGAATGGTGACTAAATTCTTTTGGTTGTGTTTAGAAATAGACAACATTTTGCATGCTTAAAAGCGAAACTACAATAACTAATTTAGAAAAATTTCGTAAACGGCACGTAAGAAGGGGGAAAAGGCACAAGAAACTTGATTGTTCCGAGCATTACGTCTCATACCTTTCGTCTCTTAATTTGCAGGGTGTAAGAATAGTATGGGTATATCATATAACTTGGCTAGTGAACTCAGCTTGTCATGTTTGGGGAAAACAAGCATGGAACACCGGCGATTTGTCTAAGAACAACTGGTAAAACTCATCATCATCCGATCAATCCATTGAGAAATGTCTTTCACATATTGATCTAAGAAGTACTAAAAAAACTCTGAATTATATAACGTTTCAGGTGGGTAGCAGCTCTTGCATTTGGGGAAGGATGGCACAACAATCACCATGCTTTTGAGTTCTCAGCTCGGCACGGTTTAGAATGGTGGCAACTCGATATGACTTGGTACGTCGTTAGATTTCTCCAAGCCGTCGGTTTAGCAACCGATGTGAAACTGCCTTCAGAAGCTCAGAAACAGAGAATGGCATTGACCAGCGACTGATCGTAAAACTATGTGGCAATGTCCAGAATCAAATCTATTTGGAGCTATGATGAAAGTCAAAAAAAGGGTTTTGTGCTTCTTTTTTTTGTGTGTGTTTACATAAAGGTATATATCTGTGCAAGAGATTGTATGTGACAAACTGATTATGAATTTTAAATATCTATGATTACATTCAATAACAAAAGAGGAGAAATAATCATGTTCTGTTTGGCCAAGGTGTCCATGGCAATTCTAGATACTCAACTGGTTTGAGTTTTGGAAATACGGTTTTGAAATCCCATTCAAGGCCTCTGAACACGATCCCTTTCGGTGTTGCCTCGTGTGCACATGATGATTTAGGGCACATCTCAGCGTCAAGATAAGTGTTTTCGATGACGAGTGTGGCGGTTCCTAAGACGGACCGGAAATGGCAGATGTGAATTGCCGGTATCTTGCTTTCGCCTTTTATGAGAATGATTGGGAATGAAAATTGAATTCCTGGTTTTGAAGATCGATGCCAACCATAGTCTTTGTGTTTAGACTGGCATCGATATACGATCTCCGGGCGGATTAATCCGGTCAATGCGTTTCGGATTGTTATGTTCATGTTTACGTAGTCGGGTTCCTTGAGAGCCACGGTGTTGGAAGAGATCATGATGGCTTGTAGAAGAAGACACCACCGAGCTAGGGTTTTGAGAACGTTGATGTTAAGTTCCATCTTTTTCTTTTTTTGTGTTCTCGATCGTTAGTTGGTCCCTCTCTCATAAATATATGTTACTTATCATGGTTTACTTGAAAACCGAAGCTGTTAAACTTTCTTTTAGTTTTTTTTTTTAGATTTTATTTCGAGGAAAAACAAACAATCGAACGGTTTTTTTTTGGTGTGTCAACAAACAAATGGTTACATATGCTAAAAATGTAAATTTTGATCAATCGTAACAGAACTGTCAATGAAGCTGTCTCATATAGCTTTATCAGTCGGTTCAATTTTGTTTTATGGGCCTATTTATTGAGAAATCTCGGCCCAGACTCAGCTCTTGAGCCTCAGAAGAAATAGGGTTGATTGGACTGGGCAAATAGAATAGAAGAGACCACTGAGTTCCAACTTCCAACAGTATGATGATCATAATCAGCAAATATTCGCTGACCTTGACTTACCACGGGTGAGGGATAAGTAAATGAAATGAGAATATGAAGAAGATGGGTCTTGAGAGATAATGAGTGTTTGAAGAAACTCAGTACTACTTTATTATCTCATCACTTCATTACTATTTACTAACACACATGGTTTCTCTATCTACTTCGCTCAAAAGTCAAACCACTCTCTGCCTTTCCTTACATAATTGTCCAATTAACAGTCCAAGGACGATGATCAAATCATAACCCTAACACTCTCCTCTTCACAGTGTTATATATACATGGTCTTAAGTCTTCACGTAATAATATTTTAGAGGTGCGTTTGAGGGAATTGATACAATACCATGTACTATATCTATTCGTATTCCTGTAATCGATCTCCTTCGTGCTTTTTTTTTTTCAACAGCAAAAAATATACTATTCTTTTGTGTATGTGCGTGTGTGTGGGTTTCAACGAGTATTCTGATAAGTAAAAGGGAAACTTTCACCTTATCATGTGATAGTAATTAAAAAAATAAAACTTAGAAGAATGACGCACTTTATCTAGAAGAAATCCGTTAGAATTTATAGTTTGCGTCTAAGAAAACATTGTTATCAAACACACACCATAAATTGATCATATGGATGATATCTGTTTTCTGTTCGGTTTTCTTGTTAGTTTCATGGATTCAAAGGGGACTTGTGGTATTTCTTGGGAGAGCTTTGTTCCCCGATTAGAGTTTTTCAGTTAAAAAATTAATGATTTACGTTTTGTAAGATTGTGACTGAATATATATATATACTCTTATCGATTACCGGCGGCCTCTCTCTCCTCCATTATTTTGCGTACTAGATGTACTTCTTAACGCTTTGTGAAGTTGTGACCAACTGACCACTTCACTTGTACTTGTACCTTTTTTAGTTCATTAAACGCCAAAACTTATAATTTATAACTCACCAACCTAAAAACTTACTTATACAAGTTGTACTACGTCTACGTGAGTGAAACGTGTCATCACAACCATTCTATATATACACACATATATATATATATTATATTTACTTTGTATGGTAAACACATATTTCGTTCTTCTGTACGGTAAAGGGATATTTTGATTTGAAGTTGGTTTCATTTTGAAGAGTAATGAGTAAACCATTCAGCGAAAAACCTTTTTTTTTTTTTTGGCTCAAGACACAAGATGTTGAGTCCAAAATATCATAAATCTGATAATTTGAAATGAAAACTGAAGGAATACTTAAAGGTTTATTTAATTAATTTAATATGCTCTTATATGTTTCAGTCAAATTACTTATGCCAATAATATTTTACTGATTAATGTATAAAAAAGAGACTTTTGCTTCATCCTCTGAACAATTGTAGTTCAGTCTACTTTTACTCGATTATTATCTTATTCATCTTGATTTTGAGTCATAAAAAATGTCTATTTGACATTATTTTTTGGGTTTCTTTTTGCTAATATCTCTATTTGACTGTTTTTGTTGAAAAAGGCTACTTAATACATTTGTTCATTAGAACAAATAATGAGGATCTTGTGATTTTTTTTTCTTTTTTCTTTTTTTTTTGTCAAAGGAACAAATATGTTATTTGCAAAGCCAACAAATAGTTTTTGCTTATATATCATTACGAAAGAAATTGCAAGAGACTATTTTTGTTCTTAAAATAGAATCTTATTTCTGTAAACATTTACACGAAATTCTATCCATTCAATCTTTTAATAGTCCCTCGTATATATATACTGAAATTGTTTCTTACAGAAATTAAAGTATCTTCAAATGGTAAGAAAAATAAAAACACTGATAACTTTCCAGTCATGTTTGATAATAATATATAGTATACAACTCTCATCAACTTGAACAAATTAACCCTATACCCATGGTTTCTCTATGTACAATTCTCAAACCGCTTTCTCCGGTTTCACCATTTGTTAAACATCATAACCTCAGAAATCGTAATGCCTTGTTCACTCATCACACACCTAACTCTACAAACTCCCTATTGTCCAAACGAGCAGGATCCGTGGCTCACAAGAAACACACGTTCATGGCAGTACATGATACACCGGTTCAGGTCGAGAGCTCCTGGGGAATTCCCTTGACGGAGGGTTTGGTGGTGAGAAAGAAATGTGCATTCTGGGAAAGGAGTTGGACTTCCTGGGACGTGAGCAAGTTAGTCATGTTCGTTGGGCTTCATTTGCTGAGCCTCTCGGCTCCAGTTTACTTCAGCTGGGCGGCTTTTAGGCTTTTCCTTTGGCTGGCTGTGATCATTGGATTCTGCATCACCTTGTCTTATCATAGGAATCTTTCTCACCGAAGTTTCGATCTACCGAAATGGCTCGAGTATCTCTTTGCTTATGGTGGTGTTCTGTCTTTTCAGGTTTGACTTTATAATTTTTCTAATAAATATGATTTTTTTGATATGAACGCTATAAACATATCGTAACTTGTAAATTGTGTAAGTGCAGGGAGACCCAATAGAATGGGTGAGCAACCATCGGTACCATCATAAGCATTGTGATACACAACTTGACCCACACAGCCCTACACAAGGGTTTTGGTTTAGTCACATGACTTGGATATTTGATACCGGTTCTATCCTCAAAAAGGTATATTGAAAATCCGGCATTAGCCTACTAGAGAACTAGCTTGCTAGGATTGATTATATGGGTGAATCAGACAACCTTGCGGAGCCAGTCGGGGGCGTTCGCCCCCAATGAATTTAAAAAAACTAGTGTAATTTATAAAAATTTAGTGTTAATGCCTCCCTTATAAAATCATATATGTCTCTATATGTTCCCAATGAAAAAAAATTCTGGCTCCACCATCTAACTCTGAGTAAATCATTGGGTGGACATGAGAATGTAAATGACCTTGTGAGGCAGCCCTTCTATAGGTTCCTTCAGCGAACCTTTCTTTTGCATCTGATGGCTTTTGCCACTCTCCTCTATATTTGTGGAGGCATGCCTTTCCTCGTCTGGGGAATAGTAAGGCACACATCCTCCTTTTCTTAGTTTTCATCACTTTATAATAATACTATTCTTGAAATTTGTGAGATATATATATATATACTGTATATATTCAATATATCATGATAAAATAATTTGACTAGGACTAGTGTCAAATTGATTTAGACACATGAGAGAGAGTCTGAGACGATCTAACAGGAAGAGACAAGTCATTTTGTGGAACACAATGATATAATCCAAATAAAAACCCCAAGAGAAAATATTACCTTTAAGAAAATAATAATAATAATGAGAGAATTGGCAATGGCACAGGGTGTGGCAACTACGGTTCGACTCCACGGGACTTTTCTGGTGAACTCAGTTTGCCATATATGGGGAAAACGAGCTTGGAACACACCTGACTTCTCCAAAAACAATTGGTACCTACTTCTTAATTTCTATGCATTTACGTATATTTATCTCTCTCTAAATTATAGTAACTGATAAATATAATTGGTGATGACTGAATCAGGTGGGCAGCGATAATTACACTTGGCGAAGGATGGCATAACAATCATCATGCGTTCGAGTTCTCTGCAAGGCATGGACTCGAGTGGTGGCAACTAGACGTTACTTGGTATCTCATTAGGTTTCTTGAAGCTATTGGTTTGGCCACTAACGTTAAGCTACCTTCTCAAGCTCAAAAGAAGAGAATGGCTTTGGTTTGATCCTTCATTCCTTACATAAATTATCTTCTACACCTTTAATAATTATCTCAAACCAACTACTATGAATAATGTCCTAATTCTTTTCAGTAAATAGAACTCTGTCATTTGTGTGCCTCCAAGAACACTTTCACATTATCAGCATTTTTGAATTTGCTAATTAATCTTATATCAACAAACCTTGAAAACCAATTAACCAGGCTGTTTGGAAAGGAAACTCTACGATGATAAGAATAATCTCGAAAGAACGATTTAACAATAGAACACTAGAATTAAATGGAAGGCAATATATAACTTAAATCTCTTGTAAGAGGGACAATGTGGTTTTTTGTTTTGTTTGTTCCTTTTTCAGTTTATTTGTTAAAGGAAAACTAATTTTATAATATAATGTTTGATTAAAAAATAAAGTATGAAAAATATGATCATAATCACTAGTAAATAACAGCATGACACATTTTTCAAAAACAATCTTAACCAACTAGTATTTATACAAAATGGCTCCTAAATTAATTTAAAAATTCTATGGTGGTTCTACCCAGAACCGGCTCTGCTGGCTGCACCGTTTTCTTGCGGTGGGGAAATTCCCCACATCCCTTCTGGTCCTGGTGGTTCAATCACGTGAACCCCACCATCGGTTAGACCAACTGCAAATTGGTTCGGTTCAGAGGGATGGGCTGTGATGGTGGCTGGATATACTCTAGAGCTGTTCAACAGAAACCATATGTTACTGATGTTTGTGTTGGCCTATGGTCTTGACTCTGATAAAAGTTGAAATACAGGAGAGGATTCTTTACCTTGGGTTTGAAGGCAAATATGAACTGGGACCAATGCGGCACTTCAGTTGCAGTGTCGTTGCCGTCAGGATACTCACACTTCCATCATCAAAGGCTGCGTAGATTGACTGGCTATCACATGAGTATACAGCATCTGTCACCGAACCACTTGACTCCTTTGGTATCCACTGAAGTAAGAGAGAAGAGAAGCCAACCGATCAAGTCTTGAATGACGTTGACAAAACATTTAATGCAAAGCTCTAAAGACATGGATGAAAAATGTAGAGCAACAAACCTGCTTCATGCTCTCTAATTTAGGAGCCTCATATATGGCTAACTGGCTGGCATGGACAACCAGAACATGTGTCTGATCTTGATGGAACTGAACGCGTGTATGAGCAAGTGGGTTTGGCGAATGCCCGCTAGGAATTTGTATCTGTTTGCTAGCTTGCTTTTCCCAACCATCCATGCTCCACACACAAAGCTATATACAGATAAAAACCAATTACTTTGGAAAACAGATAGATCCACAGATGAAAGCCAATGTAGTGTTTATCTGAGCATACCTGGGAATCAGCACCAGACGAAACAAGTACATTTAAAACGTTTGAGAATGCTAAACCAGTCACTCTCTTCTGATGACCTTTCAATTTACTTTTAACCTACATGAATCATTACACCAGCCACAAGTTGTTTGGAATATTAGTTTCTATGACAAATAGAAAAAAAAACTCTTAATACTTTCAGTTGAGTCGGGATACCTCATCCACTCTAACATTGTAGATTTGAATAGACGAGTCGTCCATTCCAATAGCAATAATGTTATTGTCTTGAGGATGGAAGGCGAGGGAAGTCGCTGCTGGAGGTGGCGCCATGAATGTCGTCATCGTCTGCAAAATAAACAAAGAATATAAGTGAGTAAATGCGAAGCTTGTAGCCCAACAGATGAATAAACGCAAACTCAGAAATGGAGGGACCTTAAAAGTCATCATGTTGAACAAGGAAATTTTTCCTCCTGAGGCTGACATGACATAAGAATCATTCTTTGAGAGCGCAAAGCATGGAACTACATCTTCTATGATTCCCTCGCGCGTGTCATTTGTCATTATTACTCCACTAGATGGCTGCCAAAGCTGTGGTGGGACATTGCTGTTTGCCTAAACACGCAAAAACTATATAAGAGGCTATACTTATGTGTTTCAAAATCATCACTAGATGTCGTATCGCAACGGATATGATGTACCTTTCCCAAAAGATTCCGCTCACTCTTTTGCCATTTCCATAGTTTGTGTACAGCATTTTCTGCCAATGCCAATATAGCACCTCCAGAATTTGTATATATTAACTTAACAACCTGCACCAAGAAACAAGATGACATCATGACAAAGATAAGAAGCGAGAAGAGAGTGCATACAAACGACTCCACATATCAACTTTTCTGGAATGGAAAATAAATTAGATATCCAAAAGAATCTAAGATGCTCTACTTAAAGATTATGTGAACTACCAATAATGAACTTTTTTATATCTAATCAATAGAATAATGAAAAGAATTCGCCTACAACTCTTGTAAGTAAAGGTCTGCCACAGATTCTAGTTTGAAGAATAATGGCAACATGATTGGATACATACTCTTGCTGGTAGCAGACTGTCAGGAAGCCTAAGAGTACGAAGCTGGGAACGTTCGCTGATCTCTGTCAGCTTCCAAATTTTTGATTTTTCTGACTCATCAGGGATACGTGGTTTGACATCTTGCAGACTGCGGGTTTCTCCATTCTAAAACCAAAAGATTGCGAAATAAACTTAGCAGGAATTCAGGAAAGTACCAACATTTTCCTTTTTGTGGCGTTTGCATGAACTAGTAAAAAATTACACTTTGATCTCTGCCAACTTCACTAGAAAAAGAAAGTGGACATTTTAAATGGTCAACTATCTCCATTGAGTTAATATGTAGATATGTAATCGAAATTACCATTGCAGTAACAGATGCCCCTGGTCCACTTCTTTCAGACATTGATAGATTCATTCCAGTGCTTGAACTAACAATAGGACCCTATGAACAAAATCATGCATTCAATTATTTTTTCTGCAATAGCACCCAGATATAACAGAATAAATAAGTATGATGACAGGTTCCTACCTTTGCAACTGACCCAGGAGGAGCTCTAGAGCTTTCAAGGCCACGGTTTGCCATGGTGTGCAAAATCCTGGAACCCTCAGCATTCGATAGTACCTTGATTCCATTCTCAGTAGTTGAGACAGCCAGCAGGGTTCCTTCTTTATTGATCCTTAAGCAAGGAGAAGACTGATAATATTAAGTCAGCAACCATTTCTTTAAAGGTCAATTAGACGAATAGCAACTGAGATCAAAGTAGACCATTACCGGCAATCCCCCTTCTGCATTCGTTGTAGTCAAGAGATCAACACTATCCATATCCCAGAATTTGACTTGGAACTCATCACCAGCTACCAAAAATTTATTTTTCATGGTATCGAACTGAACAACCCCCACAGATCGTTTCCCCAATCCAAGGTAAGTCCGCTTCACAGCTCCCTCACTTTCATTCCATTCAACAATGAATGATTCCCCCTCCTTACTAGTACCACAAGAGAATAATCTACAACAAACGAGAAGGTAAAAGAGACATGAGCAAAAGTTTGGATAAGTATAGCATGGCAAGAACAGTTGGGAATCATTTACCTAGTTCCGTCAGCACAATATGCCATTGCCGTGCAAGATCGACCGGGTGCATCATAATCCACTCTAGAACCCATATTGTCATATAACCAAGCCTTTATTTTCCCATCGACAGCGGTTGAGAATATGAACTGACAGAAAGAAAAAACTTCCATCATAACAATTTTAAGGGCAAGAGTGAGTAAAACATAAAGGTCCTCACATCACTTTATAGCAAAACACAAGAAATTATCACGAAAAGTGAGTTTCAAGCTTAAACTTTGAAAACAGAATGTGCTGCAGATGCTTCTAATAGGATATGTACATATATTTGTATTTCTGTAAATAATATAAGCTTGGCATAAGATGGGAAGTACAGGAGATCAAGAATTCTACTAGAGCAGAGACCTACAAACAGACACCTTGCTAAAGGATGATTTCATCTTACGGAATGCCTTTGAATAAAGAGCAAGAGACACTTTACGCATATTACACTACCTGAATATTCTCTTTTTGGTGCGGGCACACAGAATAAACAGGTGCCTCATGGCCTTCAAATGTGTGCAATTTATTTCCAGTAACAGCATCCCAGACCTGTATATAAACTATTATATAACCAGGATGGTCTCATTACAATTCCGAAAACATAAGCCAGGATTCAAACCTTAATTGTCTTGTCTTCTCCACAAGTCACAATACACAATTGCTGGTTTGGTTGGGAGAAAGCAAGATCGTTGACGTTACCAGCATGAGCATCAATCTATAACGGTAAACAAAAAAAAAAACAAACATCAACGATCTAAGAATGCTGCTCAGTGATAAAAACAAATAGGGACCCAAGCGAATAAGACAATACTATTAGAATCCTACAGACAAGAACAAATATATAAACCAGGTAACTATATATTCGTCCAGTGAGCAGATTCCATATTTCCATGCCTATGTTTTCAACATATAACAATAATATCACAAAATAAATAAGAAAACATAAAAGGAATGGTAGCTGACTAGGGAAAGATACAGAAGTTGGTGCAAACTCGTAACAAATATAAAGTCGTGAGTAAGAGACAAACCTCTAGATGATTCCGTAAATCATCGCCACCATGATATGAATAAATATGCACAATATGCTTGGAATATGCAACGCCTGAAAATAGGAAGTAGACATTATGAGATTGATTTACTGTAAAATTTATATGACAACCAGCCCTAAACCCATGAGGAACACAAATAATTGACTCAACAATACGACCACAAGAATCAGAATGGCATACCCAGAAGACCTCCATCAGGACTCCAAACAACTCGGTTTACTCCTGCAGTATACTCGCTAGCAAGTGAAGCCTAATGCACAGAATGAGACCAAACAACAGGTCAGCAAAAGGAAAAGATAAACTTGATATAGTATATGGCCATAGTGAAAGCTTTATGAGTTATTTCAGATAGCTAGCTATTAACCTTTCTATGTTCCCCACAAGGAAGAGAAGAAAATCCTCTGTAGTTTTGTCTAACTTATAAAAAAATCTCCCACTCGATTTATTTTTTTAACTGTTACAATAGATCAATGAAAAGGTGAACAATACCTGAAGATTGACAGTGCAAGCAGCAAGATCCCAAACTTTGAAGCTTCTAGAAACTAGCTTATCCCTGCTACCCACCTCCCATATTGCAATGTCACCAAGATTGGTGCCAACTATGTAACCAATGCAAATACAACATTAAAAGCAAGATAAATCAGATACTGTACTGAGAAGATAAAAATACGTGCTTTCAGATACAAGTTTTGCAGGTAACTATGGTATAAGCCAGCATAAATCATAAGACTGATGCATGCTTCGGTGGTGAAAACTAACCAAGAAGCATAGTTTGTTGTACTGGATGAAAATCCATGCTTTTAATGGCAGAACCCTGACTCAAAACCCTGCTAACATTTTTGGGTAAGTCATCAGTAGAATCAGTTGCATGAGCATGGCTGTGCCCTGGGTATGTGACTGGCATGACATTGACTGGAAGATTATTAACCTGCAATGTGTTCAAAGAAAACTGTGAACTTCTAAAATATTAAGGATGAGAACTCAAGATGAAAAACGAATAAGCAGCCATTAATACCCCGTCTGATATACCAAAAGGTCTAGGTCTCTTCAGTACACTGTCAGAATCTGCTGTCTGATAATCCATTGCTAGACCATTAGTTGGAGGACTCCTTGGACGCTTTAGCATCGACACTGTAAGGAGGAAATGATGATTACAGATGATGGTGAGATATCTAATTGGCAAACAGATAATACACAAAGAGATCTCCACATTACGAACTACACAAAATGGCAATAAAGAGGAACTTTCAGACATATGATGACATTTAAAGGTTATCTTACATTAAATCAAATATTTGGTTCTATCTATTATCCATAAACAAGAATATTTTGGGAAAACAAAACAAATGGGCACATATGAACGTATGTTTCTCTATCTATTATTCACCATGGATGTAGTTTACCAGTACAACTGTGGAAAAATGTGACTCAGTAAGTATATCATATCACCTTTCATGCAGTTCAAGCAGTCCATAAGAATCACAGATAAACCATTCAACTAATGTTACTATAAACAAGGGATGATACTTCCATAATCGAAGTAACTAATACTCTAGGTAAAATAGATCTCCAACACAGATAGAGTAGAATATAAAAATTAGTCATGACAACATTACCAGCACTGTTGGGGGCACCTAGGCCGATAGGCCCAGCAGAAACAGTAGGGTGTGATGCAGATGGATTGGGCATCCATCCTGCAAGAGATGTTGTAAGAGGAGCTGGTGTTGGCTGAAAGGGCTGAACCAAGAGATAAACATATAGACTAAGATGTTAAATACATGTGCTAAAAACTAGTCGAACACAAGCAGCTATATTTTAGAGCAACTTACACCGTGAGCACCTAATGGTGGGAAGCCTCCAACTTTAGGGACCGAACCCATTAAATGATTAGTTGCAGGGGAGGGAACATGTGCACCATTTGGATGCCCACAAGTATGATCAACAAACAGTGTTTTTATATCCGGGTTAGGCCTTGGATTCTTGCAAAGCTGATGCTGCCAGTTCAAGCTACAATTTAGCACAAACACACTCAGTTAGTTGCCCCACCAAAAAAAAACGGGAGAGAGACAGTATAAAATAAAGCTTGTACCTTTGATTTATTAAGGTTCTCAATCTTGAATTCTTCAAACTTGGAAATTGAAGTTTGTCCCGGAAGAGAGGATTTGCCTCAATCAGTTTTTTAAGTTCCCCCAGCATAATTCCTCTTGCAGATTTAGTATCTCCATACTTGGAAAGCTGCTCATTTTCCCTTGAATAAAATCAACATCATAAAAGCAAGCTTTTTTAATAATCCAGTGGTCAACGAAACCAGTTATCAACTCAAGTACTCAACAACGTAATGCAGTAAACATCTTCACTGAAATTTCTCTCTCCCATACTTCATTTCAGACACAGAAAATACAACGGTTAAGCAAGTAAGGACTCTACCTGAAGTTTGTTAAGGTTAAAAGCATGGTAATCTCCTTAAAAAGCTCTTCATTGAATGTCGAGAACACTTTTAACTCCTTAACAAGAATTTCAACTGCTTTGGCATGATCTTTCCTACAGAAAAACAAAAGGAGAAATCAATATATAAATTCTGGATCCTCAAAGACCTTCCAATTCAATGACTCAACAACAAAGTTGAGTCTTTGGCATCCAAATAGAAAACAAGAAAACTTACTTGTCAAGTGCTTCAAGGTACTTCTGCTTTCGAATCTCGAAAAATATCTTCATGGAGTATCTATTATCATCAACTTTAGTGAATCCAGAAAGGTATTTCTCTACATCGTCCCATTCACCAGCTGTTACACTGTCTTCAAAGTACCTCATGTTGAAGAAAAATCCAGACTCCTTCTCCAGCCTTAGAATAAAACCACACAAGCCTCAGCAAAGGGACATAATTTAGCAAAAAGAAGAAACTAGACATGAAGACAAGCTTTCAAATCTCTAACTGCTTCCGTCTCATTTCCAATAAACTTAACTTTAAGTCTCTAAATTCTCTAAGGCGACTAACTCTACTCTAATGCCAACAAGCAAACAAATTTAAAAATGTTTGAGGAAAATGGAGAGAGAAATGAACCTGTGAACAGTCTCTTTGAATTTCTCTTCGTCGAGAAACTGGAGTATCAAGAAGACGAGTTCTCTGCTGAGCGACGACATATCCTCTCTCCAAAAGTAAGAGATCGATCACAATACCACTCATGAAACACTTTCAACACACACAGAAACCACCATCCAAGAGAATTAGGGTTTTAAACATCATCTCCCACAAAAAAAAAGAAAGCAAATTGACATAAGAAAACACGAAGATACAGATCTAAACAGACAAGAATCGAAACACAAATAGATCGGAATGAAAGGCGAATCCCCAGGTGGCGAGAAGCGCACGTGCGAGAATATACGGGGAGGCCCCCGAAAAAAATGTAAAGAAAGTTTGATAAATATACCTGTTGAATTGACTTTGAACAAAGGAGAGAGACGAAACAGAGAGAAGAGAGAAGAGAGACTTTGAGAGCAGAGAGATTAAAGAGAGAGAGTCGTGGGCTATTTATGCCGATAATTTCTGATGCTGTCTCGTTTTCGGAGTTTCCTTTTTTTTTTTGGATTTATTGCTCTTAATTTTTTGTTATTATTATTTTATTTTTTTGTGTGGTCGTTGGGCGTTTGTGTTTATACTTTATTAGAAGAAGCGTGTATTTTGTAGATAGGAATTTAAGTGAAAAAGGCAAAAAGCCAACTAAAAAAGGAAAGATTAATATACGTCGCACCCCACCATAATAAGCTCGTTTTACTTATTTTTAAAATTTAATGTATTATTAGTATTATTATTTTTAATGACGGTATTAAGACCGTATGCATTTATGTTTTTGCGAATCTTAGTACCTCACTGCTGTCTACTTAAATGCTTTCTCGTTAGATTTTGAGTCTTTTGACGTAACTTCGTCTCGTTTTTCAAACGATGCATTAAATAAAAGTATCTCATAATTGGCATATTTCTCTCTTCCTCTGTAGAATTTAGTGACATTTATATATACTTACTACTCCCTCTGTTGATTTTCTGAATATTTACACATAGATTAAGAAAGCTATAAATGCTCAATTATTTACTGTTTATTTTTCTTAATTAAATTACTTTTACAACTAATTTCATTATTTTTATTATTACTTTTTCTTTTCTAACTATGTATTAATAGAGTAAAGTAACATGCATTAATATTATTCATTCAATCTAAAGAAGAGACATGCATTAATTAGATCTAGGAAATCAAATATTATGAAATAAGAAAAAAAACCTAGAAAATCAACTATAATGAAACAAAGGGAGTATTTATCAATTACGACATCAGCTAACCGTCAATAATAAATTATAAACATTTTAAAATTTTCTGACTGACTATTAATTAATCATTCCTTGACAAAATAATAATATGGAACGGATTTGAACTTTGAGAAAATTATTGAATCAGATGTGATAATAAAATTGTTTATTAGAACGAAAGAATCGCCTTTCCTTTTTAAAAAAAAAGAAAATAGGTTTTTGGGATTATCTTTACTTTTGTAAAGTATAAATCTAAATCATGTGTAAATGGTAACAAATACAAGGATATAGAAACATGTTTTTCTTCTCTTTTGTGTAATCGCTAGAAATCAAACTGGTATTGTTGAACGGTGAGATTGTATTCTTGATGATCTTCAGCTTTTCATCAAGAACTTTTAGAGGGCATGCAGTGTGGGACGTAAGAGCTTGATTTAGCATGAACTTACTTCTTACTGTAATGATGAATTCGGCTTTATAGTCTCTGGAGCAAAATATACCGAGACTCCGATATAGATATTATATCACTTACAGAAAGAGACACGTGGACAGTGGTGATGTAAAGATGAAGCAACGGTGGAGATTCATTCAAGTCTAACAGAAAGCAAATTACAGAGATATAGGTGTGACGGGGGGAATTGTAAAGAATTATGAGAGTTTGTTAGATTGTTTTCTCTTTTCTGGAATTCTTCTCTGTAATTGCGATACTGTTCATCCTCTACGAAGAATCTTATCTCTGGATTCTTGTAAGTTAAACAATTGGATTCTTTGTTTCATGAACATTGGATTCTTTATCTTCCTTAATTGAAATCATAGTTCAGTTGTATCAAATGTATCAGACAACGGTCATCCTCGGAATCGATGGCAGAAACAAGATCGATGGCGATGAGGAAGGAAACAACATCACAAGCGGTAGCTGAAGATCTGAGTACTCGAGTAGATCAGATGCTTTGTCGCACAGAGAATCTTGAGGAAACATTAGCATCCCAAAATCAACAGATGGAGAAGACGGTGGCCGATATGTTCGAAGCGATTCGACTCATTCAAAAACCACCTGGATCGACTTCGAATAGCGGTGAGCGAGACTCTCGACACTCATCCCCAGCTCCGACGAGAGTTAATTTGCCTCCGACAAATGGGAATTTCTCAGGTAACATCTCTAACTATGCCGGAGTCACGCGCCTTGCTAAACTGAATTTCCCTAGGTTTAATGGAGATAAGTTGAAGGAATGGTTATTCAAAGTAGAACAGTTCTTTGCGATTGATCATACTCCTGAAGAAATCAAAATACCGGTTGTATCAATTCATTTGGAAGATGATGCAGCTGAGTGGCATCAGTCAGTAGTTGAAGAACTGGGATTTGAGAATGTTAGAAATTGGACAGTTTATAAAGAAATGTTGAAAGAGAGGTTTGACGAGTTCTGGGATGATCCGATAGCAGAATTGAAACGCCTACAAGAAACAGAAGGGATTATGGATTATCACAAGAAGTTTGAGAAAATCAGAACTCGGGTAAAACTTTCTAAGGCGTATTTGGTTAGTGCATATTTGGCGGGATTACGAACTGATACACAAATGCACATCAGGATGTTCCAACCATAAACGGTACGTCAATGCCTGATGCTAGGTCGGTTATATGAAACAGCTCACCCTCGTAAAACTCAACCAAATACATGGAAGACTAACAATACAGGGAGAGGTATCCTGCAACTGAAAAAGGAACCCGAGAATTTCAAGCAAGGGATGACAGACAGAAGTAGAGAGTCTGTTTTTCAACCAAGGAAATTCCTATCTACAGAGGAGATGAATGAAAGAAGAGCGAAGGGATTATGTTACTTTTGTGACGAAAAATATTCTCTGGAGCATGCAAAAGTCCACAAAAAGGCACAGTTGTTTCTGTTAGATGTGGAGGAAGAACAATACACTTGTGCAATGGAAGAGGATAAAGAGAATGAACCACTGGAAGGAGAAATAGCCAAGATCTCGGTTAAGCACTTGCGGGAATATCATCACACAATACAATGCGAGTTAAAGGAATATACCAGAAACGTCCTATATTCATCCTTATTGACTCAGGATCAACACACAACTTCCTTGATACTAAAGTGGCTGAGAAGTTGGGTTGTCGTATGAGACCAGCAGGGAATGCAAGAGCAATAGTGGCTGACGGGAATAGAGTCACAGTGCAAGCTCGTATTGACAAGTTTCAGTGGGAATTCCAAGGTACTCATTTTGAAGATGATTTCATGGCAATACCATTGAATGGATGCGATGGTGTGTTAGGATGTCAATGGTTAGAAACCATTAGTCCAATCACGTGGGACTTCAGGAAGCTTACCATGAAATTTATCTACAATCAACGCAAGGTGGTTTTACATGGTATATCTGAAGGTTCAGTGCATAGTGTGAAAGCAGAGAAACTGAACAAAAGGCAAGCTGAGGATATGCAAATATCAATGATATGTGTAAGACAAGAAGAAGAGTTGACAGAAGCTGCATTATTCTCAATTGACACAGTTCCCACAGAGACTATGTTATGCACTCCGGTGGAAGAATTAGTGAATGAATATGCGGACATATTTGAAGAACCAACTGGTTTACCACCTTTTCGTACGAATCATGATCACAAGATCCAGTTGATGGAAGGTGCTAACCCAATCAACCAGAGGCCATATTGATACGCGATTCATCAAAAGAATGAAATCGATAAAATGGTGCAGGAACTTCTCAAAAATGGTACCATTCAACCTAGTGCAAGCTCCTTTGCATCACCAGTCATATTGGTTAAGAAAAAGGATGGGTCATGGAGATTATGTGTAGACTACAGAGGTTTAAACAACCTAACAGTCAAAGACAGGTTTCCTATACAACTGATCGAAGATCTGATGGACGAGTTAGGGGGGTCAACAATATATTCAAAGATCAATCTCAGGGCAGGTTATCATCAGGTGCGAATGTGTCCTGCGGATATACACAAGACGGCATTTAAAACTCATAGCGGTCATTTTGAATATATTGTCATGCCATTTGGACTTACAAACGCCCCAGCCACATTTCAAGGATTGATGAATTCAGTCTTTAAAGAGTTTTTGAGGAAGTTTGTTTTGATATTCTTTGATGACATTCTCATCTATAGCAGTACAGTGGAGGCACATGTACAACATCTGCGGTGTGTATTTGAAGAGATGAGAACTCAGAAACTATTTGCAAAAAAGAGTAAATGTGCGGTTGCAACAAGGAAAGTGGAATATTTAGGCCACTTTATTGAGGCCAAAGGTGTGTCTACCGAACCAGCAAAAGTACAAGCTGTAGCAGAATGGCCGAAACCAACAAATTTGAAACAGCTAAGAGGATTTCTGGGGTTAGCTGGATATTATAAAAGATTTGTTAAGAGCTTTGGTGTTATCGCAAGACCCTTGACCTTACTGACAAAAAAGGATTCTTTTATATGGTGTGATGAAGCTCAAGCAGCATTTGAAGCATTGAAGTCGGCTTTATGTACTGCTCCAGTGTTGGCTTTACCCTTATTTGATAAGCCATTCGTTGTTGAAACAGACGCATGTGGAACGGGCATCGGTGCAGTACTTATGCAAGATGGTCATCCCTTGGCCTATATCAGTCGCCTTTTAAAGGGTAAACAACTTCATCTCTCCATCTATGAGAAAGAATTGTTGGCCGTGGTGTTTGCAGTTCAAAAATGGCGACACTATCTGTTGCATAGTCATTTTGTCATCAAAACAGATCAACGGAGCCTCAAATATTTGCTAGAGCAACGGTTAAATACACCGATCCAACAGCAATGGCTCCCAAAGTTGTTGGAATTTGACTATGAAATTCAGTATAAGGAGGGGAAGGAAAACTTGGTGGCTGATGCATTGTCGCGTGTTGAGGGTTCTGAAATTCTGCATATGGCTCTTTCTGTTATGGAGTGTGATCTAATGAAACAAATTCAGAACGGGTATGAAACTGATGGAGTATTGAGGGATATTATAGAAGCAGTAAAGGCTAACCCGGGTTCTAAGAAACACTATGTCTGGTCTCGTGAAGTGTTAAGAAGAAAAACGAAACTGGTGGTTCCAAATGATCCAGCCCTACGCCAATCAATATTGGAGTGGTTACATTGTTCTGGTATAGGAGGTCATTCTGGACGAGATGCAACTCATCAACGAGTTAAAGGAATTTTCTATTGGAAGGGTATGTCTAAAGATATTCAGGCATTCATACGCAGTTGCTCAGTGTGTCAGCAATGCAAGTATGATACTTCAGCTTACCCTGGATTGATCCAACCCTTACCAATTCCTACGACGATGTGGTTGGAAATTTCTATGGACTTTATTGAAGGGCTTCCGAATTCATTTGGAAAATCTGTCATCTATGTAGTGGTCGATCGTCCGACAAAAGCTGCACATTTCATGGCTATCAAACATCCGTACACAGCTACAACGGTTGCACAAGTTTTCCTTGACAACGTTTTCAAGTTGCACGGCCTTCCTACGTCAATAGTAAGTGACCGAGATGCAGTATTCTTAAGTGAGTTTTGGCGAGAACTCTTCACTCTGCAAGGAGTTGCTCTGAACTATTCCAGTGCTTATCACCCACAGAGTGATGGGCAAACAGAAGTTGTGAATCGATGTGTTGAAACTTACTTAAGATGTATGACGAGTGATCGACCACATTTATGGAGTAAGTGGTTTCCGTTAGCAGAATACTGGTATAATACGAGCTTCCATACATCAGCTCAAATGACTCCATATGAAGCTATGTATGGTCAGTTACCTCCGCAACATTTACCGTATGTACCAGGAAAATCACGAGTTGCTATGGTTGCTCAGAATTTACAGGATCGTGAGAATATGCTGTTGATCCTGAAATTTCACTTACTAAGGGCTCAGCATAGGATGGAACAAGGGGCTAATAGAAGACGTTCAGAAAGAAGTTTCAGTGTTGATGATCTTGTTTATGTGAAACTTCAACCCTATCGTCAAGGATCTATAGTACTTCGAGTGAACCAAAAACTTGCTCCGAAGTATTATGGACCATTCAAAGTGTTGGAGAAATGTGGGAAAGTGGCTTATAAGTTGGAACTTCCTGCAAACTCTCGCATCCATCCCGTTTTCCACGTTTCTCAACTCAAGTTGCGAGTAGGTAATGGCATGGTTGGGTCTACATTTCCAACAATGGTTCCTGATGTCTTGCTGCGAGAACCAGAGAGCATAATTGAAAGGAGAATGGTTAACAGGCAAGGACGTGCAGCAACTAAAGTCTTAGTGAAATGGGTTGGTGAAGATGAGACAGAGGCCACTTGGGAGTTTTTATACGATTTGTTGCAGCGTTACCCACAATTTCAACCATGAGGACATGGTTGTCTGGGAGGGAAGGATTTGATATAGATATTATATCACTTACAGAAAGAGACACGTGGACAGTGGTGATGTAAAGATGAAGCGACGGTGGAGATTCATTCAAGTCTAACAGAAAGCAAATTACAGAGATATAGGTGTGACGGGGGAATTGTAAAGAATTATGAGAGTTTGTTAGATTGTTTTCTCTTTTCTGGAATTCTTCTCTGTAATTGCGATTCTGTTCATCCTCTACAAAGAATCTTTCTTATCTCTGGATTCTTGTAAGTTGAACAATTGGATTCTTTGTTTCATGAACATTGAATTTTTTATCTTCCTTAATTGAAATCATAGTTCGGTTGTATCAGACTCGTAAAGAAAGACGTGGACCTAAGCTGGGACATGAAAACACTAGATCCTTGTCCAGGATTCGCCATGTGTTGAATGAATCAGTATGCAGTTAAATTCAAAAACGGACCAATAGTCTATCTTCTTCTTTTTTTCGGACATCGTCTATCTCTTACAATAGAGAATGTTCTTATGCTTCATGCCACTCTAAATCTAAAACAATTTTGTAAACTCTCCCTCGTCTTCCAAAAGAAGAGATACAACTCTCTATCAAAGCTGGAGATTTGATAATATTATATGATAATTTTACATAATTTGGATTTGGACGTGTTGCCAGAGATTAATCTATAGGCCAAGCTTTATAAAATCCAAATCTAATCCAAATCACCTCCAAAATATCTTTGATGGAATGAGAAAACGGAAAATATATCAATGATGTTCGAGATAGAGGCAGTGATGATATTTTTGTGTGAAAATGGTTATATTATCTATATTATAGAGCTACGAAAATCTTTATAAAAATTAAATATTAAAATCATTTTTAGTTATGACAAAGTCACCACCGAAGTTTTTGGCAAACTAAATTCATGCTGAATTGCTGATGCAACTTTATAGCCACAATATGCTATTAGTACTTAGTAGGAGCCATATACAAGAAAGTTCCCCACTATAGTCCTTGATTGGTTCTGGGCTTTTAAGTCCAGTTTACTAGATATAGGCCCGCCTAATGGTGCTTTTCTAATTTCATTCCAACAGATTTTTCTTGTTTATATCGATCGATAAATGTTTTTTCACGAAACCCTCCAAAATTTATATAGCAAACCATTTTTTGCTTACAAATATATCAAATATTTTGGAAAATTTTAACATCGCATAGAGATTAGAGACTGCAGAATCATCTTCTGTTTCCTAAAAAAATACCCCATAGTTGCTGTTATATCACTTAAACACTCCTACAATATCATCAATGATTGGAATTAATTAGCACATGATCCCTGAAGCCCATGCTAGTGAAGCATCACCTCAAATAGAATTTCATGACTAGAGTCTCGAGCAAACATTCCTTTCTGATCACGATGATTATTTAACGATTTAATCAACGTATTGTTACTATAAGTCTATCTCGATCGCTTTAATTCAAAAAGTTTATAACTGTACTACAGCTATTCGATTTTGAATTTGTTTAATATATTATTTTTTTTGAAGAAGATCGCAGAATCATTTTTCTGGTTTTTTAAATTTTTTAATATTTGAAAACATCCGAATAGAAGGTTTCGATGAGTTGTCGTGACTCATCAGCCGGCCCTTAGCAACAACTTTAAAAATTAAAAGACCATTTCGTCAACATGTAAAATATAAAATACACAGTTAAAAAACATACTTTTTCTATACCTTTCAAAATTTAATTTCTTCTTTTGGTAAAGTTTTATTTCTTTTGGAATGGCTTTATTTTTTTGTTTTATATTTGTAAGATTTGCTCCTTTTCTGCTTTTCTGTGAGATGAAGAAAAAGTAAAGCGTGCAAAAATAAAAAAAAAAGAAAGAAAATCCTTCAAAAATAAAAAGAAGAAAATAAATAATTAGTCTACTCTCTCTCTCTCGTCAAGACTGAGACTTCTATTTTGCTGTTACATTCTCCAGAAAAAGCGTTACTTTTTGTTTGTCCTTTCTCTCTGTTCCGTAATAACGAGGAAGAATCTAGAGACAGAAGGAGCTGAATTTAAGAGATGCAACTTTTTAATAGCTGCTGTGGAAAAGGATTTGATGGGTATGTATGGATTTATCTTGATTCATTCACTCGGTGATTTGTTTATCTTTGCTCCTTTCGTTTATGGATTTGTTTGATTTTCCCTTTTGTTGGGTCACTGCAAAAACAAGTGTTATTGCTTAAATCGGTTATGGTGTTCTTCCTAATTAGGGTTTAAGAATTTTATATCAGTTCTGGATGTTTGAATTTTGGAGCTTATTTGTGCTCATCTTCATGCCTTTCCTTCATCTCTAGTTTTTTTGATGTAAAGTTTCTTTTTTTCTAAGTTGTAAGTGGGAAAACAATCTGTTCGAATAAGCATTTCAAATCAGGTTTAAGCGAGAGCCATTGCTTATCCTCATCACTATATATGACCTGATTGATCTTTGAATAGCTGATGAGGATCATAGATGGCTCTCGCTTATATCTGAACACAGTTGAAACGGTTGATTGGTTTTAGTGTAATCTTATTATCCCTTGTAAAGCTTCTAAATTGCATTGTTTTCGAAGTTTATAGATCACAAGAACTGGTTCTGCAATGAATGATTGATTCAACCGCTCTGCATCGTAAAAATTGTTGTTTCTGAATAATCTGAAAAAAGGCTCTATTTTAAAGATAACTGAGGTTAAAGTTTTGGTTGATGTGAACACAGAAAAAAGAAAGGGAAGACAGAGCCATCATGGAGGATATTTTCATTGAAAGAACTTCATGCGGCCACTAACAGTTTCAATTACGATAACAAACTCGGTGAAGGTCGACTCGGGAGTGTGTATTGGGGTCAGCTATGGGATGGATCACAAGTAACTGATCTCAACATTTTTTCTAATTTGACTTAAATTGTTATGTAGGACTTGCTTCTTGTTAGAAACTGATCTTATGAGGAAAATAATCTGTCTTCTTGCAGGTTGCAGTCAAGAGATTGAAGGCATGGAGCAACAGGGAAGAGATAGATTTTGTTGTGGAAGTCGAGATTCTTGCCCGTATACGTCACAAGAATTTGTTGTCTGTTCGTGGTTACTGTGCAGAAGGACAGGAGCGTCTTCTTGTGTATGATTACATGCCGAATTTGAGCTTGGTTTCACATCTTCATGGCCAGCATTCAGCTGAGTGCCTTCTAGATTGCACCAAGCGGATAAAGATCGCCATAAGCTCTGCACAGGCCATTGCGTGAGTCTCATAATCTTAAAACCATTCATGAGAAGTTTCTTAATATGTTATAGTTTCTGACATCTTTTTTGTCCTTTGTTTAGTTACCTACACCATCATGCAACCCCACATATAGTCCACGGAGATGTGAGAGCTAGCAACGTGCTGCTTGATTCTGAATTTGAAGCTCAGGTTACAGATTTTGGATATGGTAAACTAATGCCAGATGATACCGAAGATGGAGCCACCAAAGGCAAAAGTAATAATGGGTATCTCTCACCAGAGTGTGTTGCATCAGGAAAAGAATCAGAAACGGGAGATGTGTACAGTTTTGGTATCCTTTTGCTGGAACTTGTTAGTGGCAAGAGACCAATCGAGAGGCTAAACACAACAACGAAGCGTGGTATAACCGAATGGGTGTTACCACTTGTTTACGAAAGAAAGTTTGGTGAAATCGTGGATCAGAGACTGAGCGGAGAGCATGTGGAAGAGAAGCTGAAAAAAGTAGTCTTGGTGGGGCTTATGTGTGCTCAGACAGAGCCGGAGAAGAGACCAACTATGTCTGAAGTGGTGGAGTTGCTAATGAATGAATCAAAGGAGAAAATGTCTGAACTTGAAGCCAATCCGCTCTTCAAGAATCCGTATAGCAGCAACGAAAACGAAAACGAAAACAATAGAGAGCAGCAAGTTGCAGAGGAAAGCTCAGATGTGATCTCAGAAGAAAAGGATCATCAGCAACAACAACAAGAATAGGGTATTTTTAGGCGCATAAATTTGTTCTCTCAGATTATTATTATTTTTTTACCATTCTCTGTTCATATTTGCTAGTTTTTTTATCCATGGCATCACTGGATTCGAGGTATTGCTTATTTTTGTGTTTGTGTTTGTGTGTTTTTTCGTTCATAACATTGATTTGATTCTCTGATATTGGAGTTTGTAAGGTGTGGGTATGACAACTCAAGGCAAAAATGTGATACTTCTGGTCTTGTTGCAAAATTGATACTTATATTCTGAAACATTTACACTTTTAACACGATCTTTTCACAATGAGCTGAATTAGATAATATTTCTCAATCAGTTCAAGTTCTGATTCTTGGAAGAAGATGATCGGATCAAAAGGATAACAGAGATTACAACAGGAGCGATTATGATGAAGAGTGCTTGAGTGAGATTAGGTCTTGTGATCTCTGGGAGCAAAACGCTTCCGTATTTGATTATAGCTGCTCCCGCCACAGAACCAACTCCGAGCTTCAACAAGTAGTTCAAGTCCTCCTGTACGTTGGTCAACGCAATACATATCAAAAATAGGGCTGATTCTATATATATGAATTATTTGAGTCCAAAAAGTTAAATATAAGCTCATGACTTTATCGATCAAATTCTAAACTTAAGGGGCTATTTGATACTTTTGAATTCTTTAAGCCCCTACAATCAAACAAAAATAGCTTTGCTCTCCAGTCCACAGAACTGACCTGCATTCCTGGACCGTTATCGGCTTGTTCCGACCGGTCATCGGAAGCCGTGACGCGAAATGACCGTTTTGTCCCTGAATTAATGGAAGGAGTTCGAAAACTGGTAACGAATTTGACGCTACTCGTGGTCTTCTTCATCGTTGGCTCCAAGCTCCGGTGAACAGAGCTCGAGCGAGAGAGCCTCGAAACTCCAACCACCATACCGGAAACGAAGACAGAACCTGACATCACTCTCTCTCTCACACACACACACACTTTTTATCTCTCTAAAGCTGCCGTATTTTCTGGCCAAGCAGTCTTGTGAATGGCGTGAACAGAGACTCAGAGAGGATAAGAGAGACACGACACTTCACCTAAAAGGCTAAAACACACCTCTCACGTTATGCGTTGGTTCTTGAAATCTTTTAAAACGCGTCTAAATTCGTTTGCGTTTCACTTACTTTCATAACAAGATTGATATTGTGATATATTACAAAATTTCAAATTAATATATATAGTGAAAACAAGTTTATTACAAGAGGAATTCGTAATACAAGATAAAAACAGCCATTTATAAAATTCAAAGTTTTTACGAAAAACCTGATAAAATTCATTTCTCAAGGATCTTCCTCAGAACAGTTCTTGCTAGATCAACACTTCCTTCTTTCTTTTCTTCGTCTTCTTCTTCTGATTTGGCTTCTCTAACTGATATTCCATGTCCGGACAAAGAGCAACGAATAACAGAGTTAATCTGCTTCCTTAATCTGGCATTATCAATCAGAACCTCTGTTAGCATCTTCCTTACAACATCATCTGTTCCACTACCTTCTTCCGATCTTGGTATCTTCAGCTTTTCCACTTCTTCTGAGAGAAGCTGCGTCTGTTCATCGAGCATAAAAATGTTCAAATCCAGAAAGAAAAAACGTTAACATTTTGTGACTCAACATGCGCAAACTCAGATCAAAGTGTCGTTGGTGTAAACCTACCTCAGCAATTAGAAGACCTATTCGGTTATCAGATGTTGTCAGTAGATCCAAGGCTTCTAATGCAGATGATGAGTCCATTATTAATTTACTCTCCTCTTCTATGTGGAACTTGATATTGCACTCTTGAAGCCGATTCTGTAGAACATCACACTCATGCAGCAACTTCTTGTTTGCTGTTTTTGCAGTTTCTTCTCTATCCTTCTCCCGCTGAACAATCCTCTGAATTGCATTAAGATTTAGGCGTTAAAGCTACTGGATTTTCCAATTCTCCGAAGAAGATTTTACAGTTGCGACACACTTGAATAAATCTCATGGAAAGAGCGTATTACCTCCATCTCCAGTTTTTCTTTCATCGTGCGGCTAAGCTCTTGTTTCAATTCTGATTGAATGGTTCGAAGAGACTTGACCTCTTTGACAAGGACCTTCATTTCTGCTTTCGATTTTATTTCCAGCTCTTCATGTTCTTTATGCAAGTTCTCAAACTTGTCTCTTAGATCATCGATCTGCTGCAGCAACATTTGATTTTCTTGAACGAGTGACTGATTTGTACTTTCAATATGTGCTTTCTCGTCCTGTAAGCCAAATATATAAAAAATATCTATCATTGAATGCAAATGATATAATATGTGAAGAAACTAAGAGAAACACAAACCGTTATAGAGTTTAACAACGATTCCATCTCCATGCATTGCTTCCGAAGTTCCTCCATATCCCACTGAATTTGAGTAAATCTTTCCTTTTCGTTCAGAACTGTTTGCTCCATGCCTTGCTTGCAGCTCTCTCGAGTTGTTTCAAGTTCAACCTCCAAGTCTTTTACCTACGAGACCAATCCCAAACATCCAAAACAACATATTATATCCATTCACAGAGTAAAATGACAACTGTGACACTGATCACTTCACTTGAATTAAATTAGAATAAGACATTAGAAATATTGCGGGAAAACACCTTTGTTGACAAAAATTGTCGAACAGCTAACTCCTGATTAAGCCTTGAGATAAGATCTTCCGTATCAGCTTTTGCTGTTTCCAGTCTCTGCTGCAACATATCAACTACTCTCTTTAACTTATTTCTCTCCTCAGACTGAAATACAATTGCCACATCCTTCTCAGTCTCAGTATTTTCACCATAACTATTTCCATGAGGTTCATCATGAATGTCCATAGAGCCTTGTTTAGGTTCCCCAGGAATTGACGCCTCAGAGTCCCTTACTTGAGTTATATCACTTTCAATTGTCTTTTTCTGAAACTTTCTATCACGTCCATCCAATCTCTGAAATCCAACTCCACTAGAAATGGCCTCACCAATTATGGTATCAGTGTCTGCAGTTTCATCAGTTCTGGAAAGACATTCTATTTTTTTCTGCAAAGGACTCTTATCAAGAAGTCCATATTCTGTGATTAATTCATGCCAATCAGTCACATTATCTTCAGAAGTTGAATTCCTTGAGACCATATTTTTTATACTAGCTTCGTCATGCTTCATTGCTGAGGTATCAGATGTCTCATCAGCGGAGTCATTGACATGATCCATGGTAACTGATGAACTACCAGGAACATCAGAACTGGTGTTAGGTAGAAGTAACGGACTATCTACAGAGTTATCTTCAGTTTCTTGATGTTCATCACTGAAATCTGAAAAAGCAAATAGTAAGAAGCAACTTAGTACATAGGCACAATATAAAATATAAAGGGATGACAGCTCACATAAATTCACTTCCTCTTTGCATTATTTTCATTAAAAAGGGAAAAAGCAGAAGATAAAGAAGAGCACATACAAGACCTGACAGCAGCTTCTAGCTCAAGAAATGTTGCGATCAGAGCGCTTCTGGATATATCTAAATCTGACAAAAGTCTATTCATCCAATCTTCAAGAGAGCACCTCCTCTGCAATAAACTAAACATTTTGAGAATATTATTGCTGTCACTAAGCTTAGAGTTGAGAGAATCGATATATACCTCTTCCAAAAGTGTCTGGTTTTTCATCCTCAGTCTCTGCTTTGGTGGTGCCTGCGGTAACCTTTTCTTTACAAACTCCTTTTTAATCTGGAAAATGGGGAATCAAGATGAAAACGCCATATCCCAACGAAAATGGCTGAAATATCATATCCAAGCAACTCATAGTTGTTTATAAAAGTGTTGTATGATTTTCTACGCTTCCATACACAAACAAATGAGCAAGCCAGAAATAAGAAAAGGGCATTGAGGAAAGAAAGTACTCACTGACGAATATAACTCCAGGAAATCATTGAATCTTCTAAGTACTAGCCTAGCGGAGGTGATTCCCTCGGGAGATTGTATCGCCACTTGCACTCTATAAAACTGATAAGGAGGAAAGAAAAATCAGGAAAGAAAATTATATGATTGCAGTCATGGGAAGACGAGGGACTCTGAAGGACAAAAAAACAACCAATACGTTTCTAGTTCATACAGACCATGAAATTACAAGATAGAATGATTAAATAAACAGTTTCGTACAAAAGAGACAGCTACGTGTAAAGGTATTACACACCACGGCAGGTTCTGAAACAGTTGATTTGGGATGGTCAACCCAAGAGGGTACAGTAACACAATAACTCCAACCAGTTCGAGGATCATGCGGCCAAACAGTGCTCCGTCCTTCCTACAGTTAGGAACAATATCCAAACAAAAACCATCAAAAAATACAGAAAAAAGGACCTATGGTTTAATTTTTCAAAAGGGAAACTCAAATCTAATAATATTGGATAATTTTAAGTTAAACCAAGCCTGCTCTTTTTCTACATAGAGTATTAGTAAAATGCATTCTCGTAATTGCAAAATCAGCAAAGGCTAACAAAACCGTATGTCATGAACTTATTCAACAGAACAAGGAAAACTCTTATTCAATGTCCTGCAGATGTTCAAAGGCACGAGAGCGTTAAGACCAAATCACTTAAAAGTGAAACAAAAAGAGAGCACTTTTAAGCAAAGCAGGCTAGGCAGCTATGAACATTGAAGCAGAAACACCAAAAACTGAAATATTGCAGGAAAAAAGGTGGAGAAAAACATACCCAATGACGAGGAGGAGCACTCCAATCCATCCCAAGAGGTAACGGAGACTTCCCGTCGTGGCGATGCTCCGGAGATGACCTCGGATCAGTAACAGATTCCCCACCATAAGCTCCGTCGAGACTGTAGCTAATATTGCGGGGATAATCGTCGTCCTCGCCGTGGAAGAAAGGGCCAGGCGAGAGGAACTGGTGAGAAACTGGCTCGCCGTAGGGACCAGAGACATTATAGTTAAAATCGAGGATTGAGAGATCGTGCGCGTAAAGATTCATCCTTTTCGTTTACTCTTCTGTTGATTCCTCTTCTCTCCAAGATAATTCTTGTCAATCAAAACTCCCCCATTTTGTTGTTCTTGTTCTTGCACCCACCAAGTCAAAACGGTGCGTTTGGCTCCCTTTCGTTTTAGTACTTTTATTCTTAAGCATCTACACAAAGGCCACTCTAGCCGAGTGGTTTGACTGGCGGTTGAATACCGAGTCTAAGAACTCTGGTTCGACCGTCCGGAAAAGAGCTGTGAAGATAAAACAATTAAAGTGACGGCGAGTCCGTCACTGTCGTCCCGATTAACCCGTGACGTTAGCAAGTGCCGTCTGAGCTCTTTTTTTTTTTCCGAAAAGAAATATATTTATACACTTTTGCTTCTGGTAGAGATGCAAATGTTTGGTTTTTTTCCCGGAAATGATTTTGCGTAATCCAGTTAACCCTAAAGTATCGATCTTCAAGGTACTGTTCATCTCAACGATCGCAGAATCTGTTCCCAATGATTATTACTCTCATTTCATCTCCATCCTTGGAGCCTGCAAAACGACGGACCAATTCAAGCAACTACACTCACAGAGCATTACGAGAGGTCTTGCGCCAAACCCAACAATCCAAAAGAAGCTTCTTTTCTTCTGGTGTACTCGTTTAGGTGGCCACATGGGTTATGCTTGTAAGCTGTTTGTGAAAATACCTGAACCAGATGTGGTCGTGTGGAACAATATGATCAAGGGTTGGTCAAGAGTGGATTGTGACATGGAAGGTGTTAGATTGTATTTGAATATGTTGAAGAAAGGTGTCTCTGTGACCCCAGACAGCCACACGTTTCCTTTCTTGTTCAACGGTCTTAAGCGGGATGAAGCGTTGGCTTGTGGTAAGAAGCTGCATTGCCATGTTGAGAAATTCGGATTAGGTTCTAACCTTTATGTGCAGAATGCTCTTGTTCAGATGTACTCTTTATGTGGACTAATGGATATGGCTCGTGGGGTTTTCGACAGGAGATGCAAAGAGGATGTGTTTTCTTGGAACTTGATGATCTCTGGGTATAATAGAATGAGACGATATGAAGAAAGCGTGGCACTTTTCAAGGAGATGGAGAGAAACTTGGTTGTTCCAACTTCTGTTACCTTACTTCTTGTTCTCTCTGCTTGTGCAAAGGTAAAGGATAAAGATCTCTGCAGAGGGGTTCATGGCTATGTAAGTGAGTGTGTGAGGGAACCAAGTTTGAGATTGGAGAATGCTCTGGTAAATGCATATGCTGCGTGCGGGGAAATGGATGTAGCAGTAAGGATCTTTAAGAGTCTGAAGACTAGGGATGTGATTTCTTGGACTTCTATTGTGAAAGGGTTTGTCGAGATAGGGAATCTAGAATTGGCAAGAACATATTTTGATCAGATGCCAGTGAGAGACAGAATTTCGTGGACTATTATGATCGATGGTTACCTACGAGCTGATTGCTTTAATGAATCTCTAGGAATTTTCCGTGAGATGCAAAGTGCAGGCTTGGTACCTGATGAATTCACCATGGTTAGTGTTCTCACAGCTTGTGCTCATCGGGGTGCCGTTGAGATAGGTGAATGGATTAAGACATACATAGACAGAAACAAGATCAAGAACGATGTTGTTGTAGGAAATGCTTTGATCGATATGTATTTCAAATGTGGGCGCGCTGAAAAAGCAAAGAAGGTTTTCTATGAAATGTGTCAAAGAGACATATTCACATGGACAGCCATGGTTGTTGGTCTTGCAAACAATGGACAAGGTCAAGAGGCCGTTAAAGTCTTCTTTCAAATGCAAGACATGTCGATAAAACCAGATGAGATTACTTACCTCGGCGTCCTCTCTGCTTGTAACCATAGTGGTATGGTAGACCAAGCAAGGAAAATTTTCACCAAGATGAGAAGCGACCATAGAATTGAGCCGAGTTTAGCACATTATGGATGTATCGTTGATGCGCTCGGGCGAGGTGGGCTGGTCAAGGAAGCATATGAAATGATTAGGAACATGCCAATGAATCCAAACTCGATTGTGTGGGGAGCTCTACTCGGTGCTTCTAGACTTCATAAGGATGAAGCGATGGCTGAATTGGCAGCTAAGAACATTCTTGAGTTGGAGCCTGATAATGGGGCTGTTTATTCTTTGCTATGCAACATATATGCAGCTTGCGAAAGATGGGAGGATTTGCGAGAAGTGAGAAGAAAGATGATGGACATAACAACCAAGAAGATACCAGGCTGTAGTTTAATTGAGGTAAACGGTGTTGCTCAAGAGTTTGTTTCTGGAGACAAATCACATCTTCAATCTGAAGAGATTTACATAAAACTAGAAGAATTAGCCCAGGAGTCGACATTTGCAGGGAACCTGGCTTGTACTTCCGAATTATTGTTGGAGGCTAGGTAAGATTATGTTTCACAGAGAATTTAGCTATGAGTTTCGAGTTGATTGCTTCTGAAGCCAGGGATACACAGTTCAAGATTATAGAGAACCCTGAGATGTGAACAGATGATAGTTTGTCACTGTCAAAGTTGTGGCGAATGCTGTGGATAAGAGGACAGCACAAGTTTCACTTAATTGTTCAACACAACATTCAGTTAGAGGCTGGATCCAGTCTGGGAAGCCTACAGGGGAAACTGATGAATTTATCTGCTGGAAGATCACTCTTTACGCAGGCACCTTGTGGACCAATCGAATAGAAGACAGAATCTGGTTTTGCGAACCTGTACAGAATGGGCATTGCCTATAGCAATCACCATCTGACCGGATCAGAGCACTTAAGCTCTGATCCTCTACAGAAGCCTGAGATCTCTCGCCTATCATTCAGAGCCAGACAGACTTGCTTATCAAGACAATTCAGAACATCTCCAACATGCTTTATATGATCCACATAGTTGTGTAACTTGAACAAGAATCAGAGGCAGATTAGACATCCAGGGAAAATCCAATATGGTTTTTTTCAGTCTGACTGGATAGACATTAATCATCATCAAAGATATCTTAATTACGGAACTGAGCAATTCATTCTTGTTGTGGAGGGCAAAAACAAATCTTCTATCTTGATGTAAGACCTCTTAAACCTTAACGGTTAAATATATGCGGTTCAAAATATTTCTCTGCTAATGCTCTTTTTTTTCTTTTCTTTCTCTCTTTCTTGTTACCATTAAAAGATAGCAACGAGAATAAAGTACTAAAATAGTTTAAGCTAAATCATTTAATTATAGATCCAGTATTGAAGGATGAAGCATCAGATTCCCTGCATTAAACTATGATATCAAAGTCAATCTTATGGCGAATCAGAATCGATCTTAACTAGTAAAGATTCGTTCTGTCCTATATAATTATCAACAACTTGCCTGACTATTACCAAGCCACTGAAAAATTAATGCTCAATGCCTTCTTCACGTGCAATAAAAAGTCGCGAAGCAGCTAAGCTTCTCAGAATACAGATAGCGACCCAAAAAAGAAGAAGAAGTAAAATACTTCGAATTGCAATAACTCCAAAGAATAACATGAATTCTGAAAAGAATTGGGGGAGCTTGTTTTTCTCTTGAATCACGAACTTACTAGAATTGAACAAAATAAACGAAGGGAGTACACACTTAGGGCCTCATACATTTGACTAGAACGTCCACAAATCTCTTGTACATGTGTTGCTTCATATACATCTTCTCAACTTTTTCACGTCCTATGCTACCTAGTTGTAGCCTTGTAGATGGGTTTCTAAGAAGAAACAAGAGATTCTGAGCTAAAACTTTGTTACCTGGCCTCCCCACAGGGTGGAGTAGCCCTGTAACATTGTGCTCCACTATCTCTTTTGTTCCTCCTGCGTCTGTTCCAAGCACCTGGTCCCATGACAAACAATGATTAGTATCACAAAAAATTCACCTTTCGTCTCTCCAGATTAAGAAAACACAGATTTATCTATAGTTTGTTTCTCACCGGAAGACCATAAGCCATTGCTTCGATGGTCACTCTCCCGAATGTTTCACCAATTCCCTGTTTCACAAATTGAAGAGGGTAAACAGAAGTTGAAGAAGACTTCAAATAGCATTCCCTGTTTTGAGTGTAGCCTTATAAGGATCAAGATGAAAAAGATTACCTGGGAGTTTGTTACGTAGACATCTGCTGCAGAGTATAGTGAGGCAACACGAGTGGTCGCTAAAGTCCACAGAACCGAGTTCGATAAGTTTCCATTGTTTGACAAGAAGCTCAACATTTCCTTCACGTATGCAACTTTGTTGCTCTTAGACCCAACTGATCCAAGAAGAAGTTTAAAGTCTTGTTTCTGTGTTACGTTGCCAGACAACAACAGCTTTCTTTTACCGGTGGCAGAGAGAACAGATGGATTGTCAAGAACAGGAGACGCGATTTTCATCTTCCGTGATGAACCTCTTAAACGATGTCTGACAGAAAGACTCATCTTTTGTTTCCTGATGCCATTGAGGTTCTTTATTTGGGGCTGATTACTTTCAGCTTCTTGTTCTTTCTCCAGTGCCAAGGCGGCAGACTCAAGGAGAAGAAGCTGTCCCTTTCCCGGATTTATGCTGCTAAGAGACATCACAAGCATATCCCTATCAGTCAAACCCAACTCTGTTCTGACTGATTCACGTAGTTTTTGTCTCTTCTCCTTCATCATCTCCTGGGTCAGTGTCGGAGTATTTAACGAAGAGGAAATCCCAGCAACAAAAGCCAACTCATCATTAACAGATAGCGGAACAATAACCGGCTGAGACCTAAGCTTTATATGATCCTCTTCACACCATGTTAACCACTGTTTGCTCTGTATTTCAGATAAAAATATTAACAGTTTCACTCGGTTCAGCACAGGTTTCGCTCGATCAAAGTACTCTCGCCGGTTCTCCATCACCCACCAAGCGATTTGACTTCCACCAGCTGGAAAGTGATCCATGTATTGATCTGGGAAAAAAGACGAGAGATTGTAAAAAATATCATAATGAGTTTTCGCACTTGAGGCGGAAAAAGAATATTCAAATTTTTTTTTTGATGAACAAACTATATGTAAGATTCACACTAGTAAAAAAAAATCTAAAATGAGACTGCTCCAACATGACAACTTATAATTATAAGATGCATTTCTATAAAACACATTTCTAGAAATGAAAGTCAATACATGTTCAGGCAAACAGCGATGTCAAAGAATCACCAGATCTATTTTTCCTTTATCATAAACTCGAGTTTAAAAATCACTATCGCAGCCTTACCTATCCAAGAAGCACAAACTGCTGATCCTGCAATGACAAGATCTGCTTTCATAGCAGTTTTGAAGCTGAGTTCTCCTTTGTCTTCAACCACTTTGATCCTTCTCCTGGTGAGCTCATGCAGTAATCCACCCCTTCTGCTAAGAACCACCGCATACACTGTTGCACCACAGCTCAAAAGCTCGGAAGCCAGCTCCATCATTGAAATTGGAGCACCGGTCATTGACAATTCATGGAAAAGCAGGACGAATCTCCTTGACCAAACAAGGCGTTTAAAGTCTGATTTCCTGTCACAGGTCCCTGATCGCTTTTGCGGACTCCATTCAAGAATTTTATCTTCTAGTGACCCAAAGGGACCAAAAAGCTTACTGAACGTAACATTTGTCTTTGGAAGTTCTTGATCTTGATCATCCAAGTCCTTACTCTCCACCACTTTTCTCACATTCTGTTTACTACGAGTCTTAGTACGTGAACCACGACCAGATTTTCTGGTCCGCCTCCTGGAACTCAAGCTTCGTCGAGATGTGCTATCCTCTTTCTTGACCAAAGTTACATGCATTCTCTTATTTACTCCTATATGAACTATATTGGTATTATCTACTACAGAGTGAGAACTCTCATTAGCAACTGAATCCAGTCGTTTATTCTGCTCCACATGCAAAACATCTTCCCTCAGTTTGCCTCCAAACCGTAAGAACTCAACTTTGCTATCATCATCATGCGCCCATCTGGACTGAACATAAAACCCAAGATAGGTCCAAAGAGTAATCAAAAGTAGCCAATAAAAAAGTCGGTTGCTTCTGAACCACTGAACAGCTCCGCCACTACCTTTGCCCTCTCTACGTGGAGTCCTGCCTGAATGCACTCTCCTAAAATTCGGTGAGCCCCTTGGAGTAGACTTCCCTGACAGTGGAGACTTAAAGCTACCTTGTTTCAGCGGTGATAGACGAAGATCTTCCATACTGTCTTGACTACAATAGCATGCTCAATATCCTATTCTCCACACTTCAACATCATTTAGAAAAACAGTCCATTCTCATCAGCCCATGATTTCTCAGGAAGCAGTGAAACTGAAACCTAGAATGAAAAATCAATCATCAGCATGCAATGCATATCAAATAAGTGTGATTTAGCTATATATAACATCACTTGATATCCAAATTCATCATATACTTGTTTCCACACACAATAGGTTCTCCAAATACAAGGATTTCGAACTCCAATTGGTATATGGAGGCCAGAAACAAAATAGAATCTCAATGGGAATCGCGTTCGACTAAATAAGGAAACAATTTCCGGTTAGCAGATAAAGCGGAGAGAGAAATCAATTCCAATTTCAAGATCAAGATCTTAGCGAGTATCTTACTAGTTCAGATAGGTCAGACACTCGTTTACGAAGCTGAGTAAATCTCCGAGTTGGATCACCGATGCTCCAATGCTGCAGCTGCTCTGAAGTACTGAAAGAAAGCAACGCAACAAGATTGAAACGAATTTTCAGAAATTACGATCTAAAGAATACCAAAGTCAATGTTCTTCAACTAAGCTAGAAAAAATCGTCGATGCAAAGAGAGACGAAACAACACAAGCTTGCAGAAGAAGCAGAGACGAAGACGAAGGTGAAAGAGACAAACAAATAAATATATACATTACATTGCATATAGAATTCCTCCTTGATCTAAGCATGAGAAAAGAGCTCAACAGAATCGCGGCGAGAGAGAGAGAGAGGGAGAGAGAGAGACTCGGAGTTTAACGGAGTCAGAGGTGCAGGAGGGGAGAGCTGAGAGAGGTGGCTGATTTTAATTTGTTCGAATTTTTCCTTATTAATTGATTTTTCCCAATTGTTTGTTAAACGTTTTTGCTGACGTCAAATCAATAAAATAATTCTTGTTTGCTTTCCCGAGAGTATGAGATGGCTCACACGTGCTAGAGACTCGTGTGGGGCACTCTGTTTTAATATTTTTCGGGGAATTTGTATGAAGTCATGGGAATTAAAAAATAATAAAAAGTATTAACTGAAAACGTAATTAAATTTGATGAAAAGAAGAAATATAATTTATAGTTTTGCTCTAGTCTGTTACTATGTTATTTGATTAAATATTAAATTCGTTGAATTTAAAAAACAAATTTATTAGCCGACCAAAAAAAAAATATATAAAAAGTGGTTACAACGTCCTTTTTTGTCAATTAAATTATCAGACAAATGAGCCGACAAAAAAAAAAATTATGAGGGAAATGGTAGATTAATCTCTAGTTATTGACTCATTGACTAATAAATTTCAGTTCAAATAAGAAGGATCAGAAACAGGAATTCTGGTTTTGCCTCCTAAAACTCTTATATCTTTCCAGTGTGGCCTAGACAATGGTTAATAGTAGATACAATGGTTATTAGTATCTACTATTAGACAATGGTTAATAGTAAATTCCGTGCTGTCTGATGTAGCCGATGATGCACTTGTAGTAGAAGTAGCTGATGATGAAGACTGTGGCTACCTTTGAGAACGTTTCTTTATCTATGCTTCTGAGCAAGATTGGTCAGTGATCTGAACAAGAAGTCGACTGTCTTGGTCAAAACAGCCAGAGACAGCATCTGCAAGATACACAAACAAAGAGAAGACAATATAAGAATAGCTCTCCTGCAAAATTAGGATAGAAATGAACAAGAAGACCAAGATGTTACATACACAACCCCCATTGTTTCATGATGAATTAAGTAGGCTTTAAGAAGGAACAAAGGGAACAGATTTCTTCATCATTCTTTATCTCTTCAAGGCCTCTTGCCGCGGCTGAAACGAGAAAAAGAAACTCTTATATGTAACATTTTGATTTGTTTGTATATATGATTTAGGAGTCATCTAAGAACACTTGTCAAAAAACATAGAAGAAATAAATCAACACCAGGGAGGAACAACACAAGCTTGCATAAGAAGTGGAGGAAAGTAAAAAAGAGACAAGAACGAAGACATTTACATTGCATTATAGTATTCTCCTGTGAATCTAAAGCTTGAGCCATTATGTTAACGGAGTCAGAGCTGCGCAAGGAGAGAGCAGAGAGAGTTCCTGATTCTACTAATTTGTTCCAATATATTGTGTTTTTTATTAATCAATTTTTCCCCAATCGTGTTTGTTCTTAATTAATCAGCACGTGCGGACCCGCTTTGCTGCGTGTGATGTAATCCTCCACCGCCGTACACGTGTCCTTGATGATGATGCCCCATCGTCACAATCCCACCGTACATCCCTCCGCCCGCCGTCGTAGCTCCTCCGCCATTATATCCTCCTCCTCCTAATCCGCCGCCGCCGCCAGAGCTTCCGTTTCCTCCACCGCCGCCTTCCTTATCCCCTTGTCTCCCCGTGGTCGTCTTCTCCCCTTCCACCTCCCTGTACTTTTGCAGGTAGATCTTCAATGGCTCCACGTAATCCTCGAACCCTAGCGTGGTCATCGCCCAGAGAAGATCGTCCCCGTTGATTGTCTTCCTCTTCTCTCTCTGACACTTATCGGAGGCCTCGCCGGTGATGAAACTAATGAATTCCGATACGCACTCCTGGACAGTCTCCTTCGCGTCCTTGGAGATTTTAGCGTTCGCAGGCAATGCTTTCTTCATGATCCGACTCACGTTTGCAATCGGGAGGAATCTATCCTGCTCACGCGTCGACGCGCTACCTCCGTCTTTGTTACCGCCTGAATCGTTGTCGGAATCCGCCATCTCAGATCGACCTCAGGAAGAAATCGGGAAACGGCGAACAGAGAATCGGAGGAGAAGTCGCGGCGAGAGAGAAAGAAAGAGAGTGTTTTGGGTCCGTTGGATCGAGAGGATAATAATCGCATCGTTGATGACACGTGAGTAGTTAATGGTCGTTCGTTTTGTCGATAAGATTAGGCACACGTGGATTTGATCGTATCCGTTGGATAGATAGAGAGACTTGAGATCTTGGCGGTGCGAAGTCCACCACGTCGTAGGATATGGTTGTAAATATAAAGTGGAGAATCTTTGGCTGATCTTTACCTTATCTCCATAATATTTGGTGCGTTGCTTTGCTTCCCTCATGGCTCATATTGCAAAACGACTCAGTTGCTTTTGGTTATTATAAGATTGTTTTTTTTTTTCATGATATTTGAGATTTTCTTATCTGTGAAGTTGTCTGAATTTGCAAGGAAATTTTTCAATTTGAAGGAGTCAATAAACCGTAAACAATGGCTCACTACAATTATTAACTGACAACGTAAATTAAAACTTGACCCAAAACAATGACAACATAACCAATTACAAGTTATTGAATTTGAAACATATTAGCAGAGTGTGCCTTCCTTTATTCAAAAAAGGCATTTGCCTTAGGCCACTGACAAAATTTTAAAAATTAAGGGCCACATTTTTGTAACAAGTAGTTTAATTAGTAGGTTGAATTAACTTTTATATGTGGTTTTAACCATTATAAATAGATTGTATAATTAAATTTTAAGATTTTAAACAAAATATCATACACTTACATCTATATACTTATATCATTATAATATTACATACATAAAATAGAATAAATGATTAAATTCTTACTTTAAAATAGAATTTAGCTTATAATGATACAAAAAATTATTTTTTTTTTAAGTTTAAACCAAAAAAAAATACAAAGATATAAAATTTGTCTTAGACCTCTATAAGTTTAGGCACGACACTGCATATTAGCGGAAAAAAATTAATCCATTGAAGTGGTTATAACCTATAACGTTCTTTTCTGATGATGATGGGATCATCAGGTTAATGGTGGACTAATAGCTATTTAATCTGATTTATTTACTAATAAATTAAGTTACAAAAAAAAAAGAATCCGGATTTCTGAGTTTGGCCTCTAAACTCTTATATCTTTCCAAATTTAGCCTATATAGTTGTTATAAGTACCTACTACTAGCCTAGTAGAAATAAGCTAATTACTCTATACAGTATATGAATGACAAGAATAAAAAGAAATAGTTATGATATCACCATTTTATAGCATAATCAATTAGAATGAAGGAACCAAAAAAAAGTTTTATTAGAGGACTAAAACATCTCTCACCCAGTCACTCTTTTCAATCTCTCTCAGAGTATTCAACCTCTCTCTCCTGATATAACCAACAAACAAAGTCTCAAACAAAACAACACCAGAAAATACAAGACAAGAACAACGACTAACTGAAGATGTGCTTTAAGCACAATCAAGAATCTCGTTAGTTCAATTAAGTGAACTAAGAAACTCAACCCAAATATATTCTGCTCTCTTAGTCGTCTCAAGCGCGAATTCCTCAGCTGCTTGCTCGTCCTTTGCCTTACGCACAGCCGCATGAAACTCTTCATAAGCTTGAGAAGCCTCCTTAAGAAGTCTTGCTAGATTCGTCTCCGTTGACTTAAACTTTAGGTCAACATTCTTTTTCTCTGCTTCAAGCTTCAGCAACAGTTTCTTGATGGCCAAGATTTTGATAGACAAGGCGTCTCCTCCCTGAGCCAGAGTCTTAGCGAATGCGAACTCAGCGTCCACGGCTCTCTGCTTCTCCATCGCGGTTTCTTTTAGCAGTTTGGCCCTGGTTTGAGCAATGTGGACTCTCTGAGAAGCCTCGAGTCCTTCTTTAATGACGGTTTTGTATTTGCCGAGCAATGAGATGTAACCAATGGAAGCTGAGCTGAGTACCTCGTAACGTGTACCGGCTTCTATAATCTCGTCGAAATTCGGGTGGTTTACGAGATCACGTGCGCTTAGACCACGTAGCTTCTGTAACGTTAGCTTTAAGCTCTCTATGCTCTCTGATGTAGCGGATGATTCGCTTGTGGTGGAAGTAACTGATGGAGATGAGCCAAACGCTGCCTTTGAGGACGTTTCTTTTCTATGGGTCTGAACAAGATTGTTCAGTGATGTGGTGAGGCTAGGGGTCTCTGAGCCCTACCAAAAGCCAAAATCAAAAGATGTAACAAAAGTCAAGAAACTGATTTAGATGTGAGAGTCCTTCCATTGTTTTCCTTAAAGAAAAATTCTAGATAAGAAACCTGGAATTTGGATTCTTCATCGAGTATCTCCGCTATGTTACAGACACCATCTTCAAGAAACACAAACACAGAGAAGACAATTAAGAGTAGCTATCTTGTGAGTATCAAAAAGAAAACATTCAGAAGAATGAGGTCGAAAGCTAACCTGCTTGCTTTAGAAGACTGTCTAAACCAGCAGCTGTCAAACAAAGAACATACCAACATTGAGATCTACTTTCCTTATAAAGAGACATGGCTGAGAGAATCTGATGATTAATTACCATTGTATCCGCCAGAAGTTTCCTCCACTGTACTTATGGTTTGTGGGTCCTTTGAAGCTGCTGTGGCAACACATAAGGAGAGCTGTTCTCAGAAATGTTTTTAAAAGATATAAACATGACACAAACAGAGAAAGATGAAAAAGAATCTCTTACTCTCTTTTTCATCAGCCTTGGCACTTGCAGCTTCTGCAAGTTAGAAATGAACAGGAAAAATAAACCAAACTGTCAGATTATACAGTCCTCTCCTTGTTTCATTATGAATTCTTGCGTTTGATTCTCGAGTTTACCTTCATATTCACGTTCGATTGCTTCCAACATATGGTTTCTCTTATTTTCAGCTGTTAAGCCAAAAAAACAAAAGTTTTAAAATTTGTGTCCGAATTAAGGGCTTTGAGAGGAACAAAGGTATCAGATTAGTTACCTTGTTCTTCATCATTCTTTATCTCTGCAAGGCCTCTTGTCGAGGCTGAAATAAGGAATAGGAACAATAATACATAAGGAAACTCTTTCTATATCATTTTGATTTGGATTCATCTACTTAACAAGATTTATTGCACCAAGAATGGTTCAAGTTTTCTTCAAACTCAAGAGAGAGGAATATGTTGAATTACCTTCAAACTCGCGTTCAATAGCTTCAAGCATACTTTTTCTCCTTGCAGCTATTAAAAGAAATGGGAAAAAAACTCTGATTCAGAATACATTAGAAACAAAAATGGAACACAAAAACCCTTTTAAGGGAAAGAATTTTTACCGTGGTCATCATCATCCTTGCCTTCGGTTGAATCACTAGCCTTTAGCTTTTCAAAATCTTTTGTAGCAGCTGCAAGTAAGAAAATAAAACAAAATAAAACTTATTTACTTGATCTATTTTAATGGATTTACATTCAGCTTAGAAGTTCAATAAAAGTAACCTTCAAACTCGCGTTCGATAGCTTCAAGCATGCTATTTCTCTTTGCATCTGTTACGAAAACATAAAACCATTCTTCAGAATACTATGGAAGATGCAAAGTGATAAGAAAAAAAAAAAAAACAGAGGGGACACGTTATTACATTCTGCACTGTCAGTTCCTTCACTGGAATCTTCAAGCTTTAGTTGCTTAAGACTACTTGTAGCAGCTGCAAATTGATAAAACAGAGGAAATGTTGCAAGATTTGATATTGGAACCATAAGAACTAATTATCAGAAATATAACTACATTGAAAGTACCTTCAAATTCACGTTCAATCTCATCCAACATACTTTGTCTTTTTGCAGCTGGAAAAAAATGACATGTATGAGAACAAACAATACTGCAAGTAAGGTAAAGGAACGAAGAAAATATTGAATGGCAAGATTTTGTTACATTGGTCTCCATCATCTTTGCTCTCGGCGAGATCATCAAGTTGTTTAAAACTTTCGGTAACGGCTGCATAAGAGGAGAAAGAACTCTTAGAACTTCTTGAACCAAGAAAGAGTTATAAATTCTCTCTAAATATGATGATTGGTATGTTGAATTACCTTCAAACTCGCGCTCGATTGCATCTAGCATACTTTGTCTCCTGGAATCTGTAAATAATACACAACATAGATCTATCTCAGAAGACTGAATAAGGGACAAAAGAAGTATCAAAGTCAAGATAACAATATCTTACCTTGTTCTTTATCATCATCTTCGACAGTGAAAGCATTAATCTTTAGCTGTTTAAGACCACTCGTAGCAGCTGCAAGTAGAAGATGAAACATAATCTTTATAATCTAAGAAGTCTCACCAAAAAGAACGTGAACCAATCAGGACAGATATTGAGTATGTCAAGGTACCTTCAAACTCGCGTTCGATTTCATCTAGCATACTGTTTCTCTTTGCAGCTATAACAAAGCAATGAGATCTATGAGTCCTATAATTTGAGACTAAGCCCATTAAGGAATCATGAAAATAGAGAGAAAGCAAGTATTACAGTTTGATTCATCATCTGTGCTTGAGGTGGAATGCCTTAGTTCTTCAAGACCTTTTGTAGCTTCTGAAAACAGAGGAAAAAACAGAGTCTAAGATGGTTTTGTAAAAGATACCTTGTTAAAGACAAGATAAATGGTTATATACGTTTTAAGATACCTTCGAACTCTCTTTCGATCTCTTCCAACATCTTCTGTCTCCGTGCAGCTATAACAAACACAAAATCTGAGTCAAATATACTGTAAATAAAAACAAGCTACGCATCAAACAAAGCAACATTGGGAGAGTTTTTTTACCGTGTTCTTCATCATTGATTCCAGTTAAATCATCAGCCTTTAGTTGTTCAAGACCTTTTGTAGCAGCTTCAAGTAAGAAATGAAACAGAGGACACAAACTAATTATTAGTTAACGTTTTTGGGTATCAAGTAATTAATTAAACAGATATTTAGTATGTCAAGATACCTTCGAAATCTCGTTCAATCTCGTCCAGCATGCTTTGTCTCATTGCAGCTGTAACAAAAGAAAGACAAAAAAAAAAAACAGAGAACTTGGACTTAAGAATATCGAAGAAGAACCAAATGTGATTGTAACAAGTACTAGAGGAAGAGTGTGTTTCTTACACTGTTCATCATCTTTTCCTTGGGAGGAATCATTAGTCCTGAGTTGTTCAAATCCAGCTGCAGCAGCTAAAGAAGACAAGAACCAAATGTCAGTAAGAATCTATCAACAAAAGTGGTTTCAAGAACTGATGTGAGGACATTGAAAGGTACCTTCAAAGTCGCGTTCAATTTCTTCCAGCATTTTCTGTCTCCTAGCTGAAACAACAAAGACAGCATAAGACAAATCTCTTAGCAAAAGTGATCAGATTAAAGAGGAAGGATTTTTGTTTGTTTAACCTTGTTCTTCATCATCCTTAGATACATCAACATTGTTGATACCATCAGATCCAGCTTTTTGAAGTTCATCAACATTGTTGATTCCATCAGAACCAGCTTTTTGAAGCTCATTGATATGTGCTATAATCAAGAAACACAAAAGGAAAAACAAACAAACTCTTCATGTCAAGATTTTGATCCAAGCATCTTTCAGAAACATAATCAACTATGAGACATTTAAGAAAACAGATCAAAAACAGAGTAAACGTCATGACATACCTTGGAACTCAAGTTCAATATGGTCCAACATACTCGAACCTTTACCCGCTTCATCAGTAACAGCTCCTAACTATAGATCCAAAGTAAAAGAAACCAGTGATCAATCAAATGTGCATCCTAAAACAAAATCGAAATCCTAGCAATCTAATTAATAAACAGTAATTGACCTGAGACGAGGTATCAGCAGAATCTTTAAGAGTTTTCACGGAATCTTCCGATAGAGACAGAGAAATGGTGTTGTTATCCGTCACAGTACTGTTTTTCTGACCACTGGTCTGGTTTTCACTCTGTCTCTGATCTTCTCCTTCGTTGCCTTGGAGAGAATTTACATTGGCTGCAACCATAAATCATCTCCATTTAATATTCAAAGATTTGTGTTCATCTAAGATGTATTGACTTCTTGAGACAATATATCTTAAAATTACCTTGATACTCACGCTCAAATAGATCTAAACTCAAACCTGTAGTTCCTTCATCCTAAAACCAAAAAACGAATGTAGCTTAAATCAATTGATCATATATGATTACTACTTTCGTTTGTTGTATATATATATATAATTAAAGAAAAAGTGTGTTGAGTATTACGTACCTGGCAAGAAACATCATAAAAGCTTGAGAAAACAAGACACAGGGACAGACCCAGAGCTAAAAACTTCGTTCCCATGGCGGAGATTGTTATCACAAAGATCAAAAAAAATACTGTCTTGAAGCTTGAGGAAGCATAAAACTTGACTTTAAATAAAATCCAAATCAACTCAACGTGGCTTTTTTATTTTATATTAGAAATTCACGTGGCTTTATTTTTTTATATATTTTGCACGTCCCTGCTTACTAACAACGATTTAACCCTCTTTATTTTGTCTGTAGTAGTTTCTCTGTGTGAAATGTTCATTAATTATGATTATCCACTCTTTATCAATCACAATTTCATCTTAGGCTAATAATTTTTTTTTTATCTTAACAAAATTTTTTTTTTTGAAAATACGCTACAATGAAAATAGTTTAAATTTTGAAATATAGAGGATCCATAAAAGCTACTATAGTCAACATTTAACTTTTGAAAAAAAAAAATCAACATTTAACTTTTAATCGATTTAACTAACTTCGATATTATGAAATAATACTAATCTTTGTCTAGTTGTTGTGAACTTCTTTGCTGCTTTAAATCAAAAATGTAATGGTCATTAGACTCATAACAACCAAATCGTATATTTCAGATTTGCACAACTATTTAATATATACTATGTCATACCGATCAGTGTTTAATATTGCACTCATTGGCGAAGAAATCTTTACAGGTATAAGATAATATCAGCGTGCAACACATGTGTGTCTCCCTCAACTCAATTATTGACTATTAATATATTTCTAAACGAGAGCAATTAATTCCAACTCAGGTTTATACAATCCCAAGACGTTGACTGAGTAATTTCTATCACTTTTTACCCAATCCACCTTTGTCTAATACATATTGTATATATTGTCCTCTGTTTGTTTGAAGTAGAAAGATATCACATATAAGCAGAAGACTACGGGGCTCGGCCTAGAACTTTTAAAAAGTACAAAAATAAGTAATTGATGCAAAATGATAAAGATAGCTTGCTGTTTAGATTAAACTTAGTATAATTTAGCTTTCAGTTCATACTTTTTTGTTTTATAATAAAGAAAAATTAATTAATTGATCACCAGCCGCCTCAATTAAGTCCTCAACCCCATCGATAAACGATAGGGACTCGCGTGGAAAATTAAATACTATCACAATGACATGTCTCCATATATAGTGTTATAAAATTACTATAAAATATAAAATTTTGGTACAAACAACATGAAGATAGAGCAGCAGAGAATCAAATAAGAGGGGACACATTATCTCCCCATACCCCATATAATACGCGACCGAGCTTCCCATGTTTAATCCATCTCTTCATTTCGTTGCTCTATAATTTCTTCTAGCTGCTTCGTCTTAATTTTAACAATAGTTTCCTAAAACATGCTAACATAGAGGGATAAAACAAAACTGATTTTCAATTAGTTTTTAGTCACGTTAAGCATCAAGTACTAAATGTTGAAATATTTTAAACAAATCAACACGCTACAAATCCAATATCCCCTCTCTTTCGTCTTTGTCACTTCAATGTTTCTATAAATAACCTAAACGAATAAGTCACCGTAGTAAAAAAGTCAACCACATAGAAAATTGCTGTGACCTTCCCTTAATCCCTTCAGAGATCCATTTGCTCTAGAAAAAAAAAAACAGAGCACTTCCACAACAGCTTGGGCCTTGGGCTTCTTTTAATTCACAAAGTCCATCTTTTGTTCAAGCCGACGCCGTTTCTTAAAAATGGAGAGAACTTTCCTTTTTTTTTTCTTTTGTTTCTTTATCACCTCCCATTCTATTTTGCTTTTCTTTTTTATCACCCAAGTCTACAAAATTTATATTTCCACCTACAAACTACTTTTTCTTTCAAAATTCTCCAAATTTCCAAAAACAATAAAATATCTTCTTTTTTTTTCTCCACAAAGCTAAAATTACGTATGTATATATATCATACTACAGGACGATCAATCATGTTATTGAAAAATTATACATGAAACTACATAAAATACATAAATAACTAAAAAAGGATCAAATCAAACTGTCTATATGTATAATTAATTTTTTCAACACTCAGCGAGTTTTTTCTCAAATTCCTTCAAAGCCATGAATATGATTATGTATATCTTTAGCTATAAGCACATTTTATATATATGGTGTCGGTCAGAATAATTTCAACAAAAAGAAACGTAAATGAGAAGGAGCTTTTTATTTGAAAGGTGAGGACAATAAGGAATAATGAAACAAATATAAACAAGAAGAAAGCAAAAAAGTGTGTAAATCAAAAGAGAAGAAGAAGAAGAGGAGGCTCGCGTGACACAAGTTGTGTCTAATGACTAAGAGTATTGAGAAACTGAACCCAAACGCCCTCTGCCTTCTCGATGGTCTCACGCGAATACTCGACAGTAGATTGAACCTCCTTCCACTCACGCACAACCACATGGTACTTCTCGTAGGCGTGAGAAGATTCCTCTAGAACACGTGATAGATTCTCAACAATCTTCTGGAACTCTACATCAACCTGTCTCTTGTCGGCCTCAAGCTTCATCACAAGTCTCTTCATGGCGAATATCTGAACGGACAAATTGTCTCCTTTCTTAGCCACAGCCTTCACTGCCGCGAACTCTTCGTCCACTCTTTTCTGATGGTCTTTGGCCACGTTTTCGTGTAACTTGACACGCTCGTGCACGGTCTGAACTCGCTGCGAGGCCTTGAATCCTTGCTTTATCACAGTCGTGTACGTGGCCAGCCTTGCGATGTACGTTACCGAAGCCGAGCTTAGTTGTTCGTAGCGTGCAGCCATTGTCATTATCTCCTCGAAATCTGAACGAGCCACAAGATCACGCACGTGTATACCAACATAGCTTTTAAGGGTCGTTTTTAGCTTTGTTACTCTCTCTGATGTTTCCTTGGTAGAAACCTGTCCTATTCTTACATCTGTCCATCTTCCTCTTTTATGTTTCTCAACAATTTCGGTCAGCGATGTTATGAGACTAGAGGTCTTTGACGAGGAGCCCTATATACAGTCCATTAATGGTATATTAATTATCTATCGTTTATATTTCATGAAGTATTAAAAAAATTTCCTCTAATTAAGTCTAAGAAGAAACCTGGTTAATCTCTTCCTTGATGATGTCATTTATGTCGTACTTTGGTATAACGATAGGACTGTCATCGTCGTCCTTAGCACCATTTTTGTTTTGGTTTATACAGCGCCATGCACCTACCCACCGAAAAAAATATGAATAAATTAAGCTCTTCTGAGTTTCTTGTGTATTGATTAGGAGATGACAAAATCGGCTTAAGTTGTTATAAGGAAGATTTCTTGTAATTATTATAATTGTAGAAAAAAAATTAAATTAAGATTTTGATTTTTTTCATTGTCAAATTTTTTTTTTAATATAAAAAGATATAGATTTTGCGAAAATAAGCCTATTAATTAGCAAAATAACTTAAAGACGACAAACACTTATACGATATCATACGAGCATGTTAATTTATTTTGTATGGTATGTCTAAATAAAAGCTTTCATTGAGAGATAAACCTGACTCTCCAATTCCTAGAGATTCTCTAATCTGTGAAGACCTGCTTTGCGACGTCGCCTCATACTGTTCACGACTCTCACTTGACACACCTGAAAGAAAATAATTAATTATGTACATTGGTGTGATCTAATATATTTTTTTGTTGTTGTTAAAGATGATGATGATCTGATATATAAATGCCTTGAGAATATGAAGATTATAACATACCTTCACTAATTTTTCTCGGTGTATTTATCATGATGTCTTGGTTTTCCTCAGCTGTGACATTAACGCAGATATATGTAAATTGGAATACATTGTAAATAATTAATTTTATTGCAATGATCTGATAATACTTTTAACAAAAAAAAAAAACTGCCTTGAAAATACAAAAGATTTATTATACCTTCATCACTTCCAACTATTTTCGGCTCATTTATCATGAAGTCATGGTTTTCCCCAGCTGTGACATTAACACATGTATATTCATGTAAATGAGAATTTATATTGAATCAACCAAGAATCTATTTAATTTGTTAGAGAGATCCAATGTCCAGCTAACATAAAAAGAATTAGAAGTGTTTCTTACATTGGAAGTTACCACTTTCTTTGAATTTTCGTTCAATCTCTTCCAGCCGTTTCCGATTCTCAGCATCTGAATCAAACACACACATTAAAATAAAAATTACCAAAAACAAGTCTGCGCGTCCATAGTGGAGAAACAAAGTAGAAGGGGAAGTTTTGTTGTTTATCTTTTACCATTCCCAGAAACATCCATAGATTCACCACCATCAGATCCAGCTTTGCCTTTTAAACCTACGATCGAAAAAACAAATAAAAATCGACACATGTTCAATAAATCACCCATTAATTGTCTGAAAACATTCAAACCTCATATTAACATACCTTCCAGTAGACGTCTCACGTCTTCCGAGCTACTTGAACCTTGACGCACTTCCTGACCACTAGTAACTTCAGACTATATATATATCCAAAGTGCACCAATAAGTTACTGTTTTATCCTAGATCATGTTACAAACATCAAACCAAAAAAAAAAAAAAAAAAAAAGCTCTAGGGTTTTACCGAGGATTCAACCGACCGAGACTCAGATGATGATGTCACTTCTTGAGATTCGCTGGACGCTGCGTCAACCTAAAATGAAAATCAAATGCATGCAAGCCGATTTTACTTCCAATCTTCATCTTCTTATGCTTCTATGCATTTTTTTTATATATTATTAATAGAAAGCAAAAGGTATTAAATTGTGGTTTACTTACCTGACAAGAAACCTCATGGAAACTTGAGAGAAGGAGAAACATTGCTAAACACAGAATCACACATTTCTTTCCCGTCGCAGCGATTGTCATTACAAACACCAACTTAAAAGACACTGCTTTGATCCTTAAATTAAAATTGAATTTGTTTTGATGTTTGTAATAGAACTTGCTGTGCTTTATATAGAGCTCATGATGTAGACTAAACCAACGAGTCTTGTTTTTCTCATGTCTTTAAATAATCACCAGTCTTTTTTATATATAAACCAATAAACGAGTCTTTTCTTTTATCATCAATATGTACATTTATGTTTCGTAATTAATAACTAATGTAAGTCTACGTCTTCATCTACTGATAAATATTGAAGTAGTTGACCGTGTTTTTTTAACTTAATGATTTGAAAAATGCATCCCCTATGTCATAAATAAGGTTCAGATCTGGTTGTGTATATGAATTATAGACGACTATGGAAAAAGAAAAAAAAGGTTGAAGTGGTCGATGGTTTTCCCTTTTCTGATTCAAACTATGCTATGTTGGTGTATCTATCTTAACTTTGTAACTAGTGATATACTATGAACAAAATGTATCACTTAATCTATCATCGAATAAGTACGTTGTTGAGTTATCTTCAAATCTTGTTTGTTGAATATGGATGATGCATGGTGTCACTAAAGGGGGTTGAATTGACGAGATCAGGTTATATTTTTTGTTCTTTACTAAAATTAGGAATTGTTTTCGCTGTTTCATTAAAAAACATTCAAGCCTATTCGTTTTTACATGTAGAACAAGGGCCGGCTCAAGCTATATATGAAGGCCAACACACTTCAAATTTGAATTATTACTATGATTTATCGGAAAAAAAAAAATCGAATCGTAGTAGGTTTTTTTTTCTGAATAGTAGTTGTTATATGGTTGTAACAATTATGAAGGTTAGTGGATTTATAACCAATAAATGACAAATCAAAATATACGCTTCTTTTTAAAAAAAATTAAGAACGATTAACTAAAAAGTAAATCTTCTAAACAAGTTAGTAATCTCTTCAATACAGAACTCATTCCAAAAACGTTAACAGATATCAGGAGATATAAGGTTCGACAATGAAATTTGATATTAATTTTGTTTCTGTCAACATTTTACATATCCATTGTACAACATAAAAGGTACGACTTGCCCACTTGTTCTAAACATATGGAGTTGACAATAACATTAGTTTATAGGGTTATATATCACATAGGTTCACATGGTCAAGAATAAATGAAGGAAACAAATACATTATTTATTCTGACTATCCCGACGACCCGACCTAAGGTCTTATTTATAACTGTAAAATTGACATGAATAGACGAAGGAAATTAAATACATGCATAACTAATGATGACTACCCCCGATTTAAGTCTTATATATATTACTATGAAATTTTAATAAAGTATATTAATATATTAATATTGACTTTGATTTGGATGTGTTTTTTGTAGCATGATGCATGCATTTGCTGTTTGGCGTAGCCAATTGGAAACCAGAAAAGTATATGAATTATGGTGATGGTAGAGCATAAATAATGAAAAAAGACACTGGATAATTCTTTTACTGCAAACTTATTATAATAAATAAAAATTCCGACCGTTAAACAAGTAATGCAGAATAAACAGATCAAACAACACAAATATGATAAATATGTAAAAGGAATTAAACATACTATAAAATAAACGGTACAAAATGAATAAAGTTGTATAATAATTTTAATAAATGCATGTAAAAACCACAACTATCCCCTTTTTCAACTATTTATTTTTTACATTTCAGATGATCGAAATAAATAATAAGACTAAACTGCCAAATCTTCTTATATATATATATTTTTTTCATTGAACTGTGGTGACGTTGACGTGCGACATTGGTAATATTGAAAACCTGTTTTTTTTTTTTTTTTTTTTTGGTCTCAGGAAAACAGGATTCTAAGGAATGAGATGAGATGAACAAATCCTATACAAATGTAGTGTTTGATACCGATTGTTTGACACTTGAGATGAATTATTTTGTACTGAATTAGCTACCGATTACGCCGGATGTATATTTGATGTTGATGAGTTCAATAAGATTTAAGAACATAGTCACCTCCAATATTCATATAAAGAACCATAAGGAGTTTTAACTGATCTTATATAATCTCTCTCTATTCTCTCTGCTAAATTTGAACTTCAAACAACAAAGACAGGAACACAAGGAAACTATTTCCAAAGATATGTTCTTTCAAGCATCTTCAGCCCTCGGGGAGTTCTCAGGTGTCTTCAAAGAAGCTGCTGCTTCTACAACCTTTGGTTTGCTCTTTTTATGTTCTTCGATAACTGCTCGGAACTCTTCCACAACCGCTGGATCCTTGAACTTGAGTGCGAACGTAGAGAGACCGTTCTTGGCTTCACTTATACTATTCACACAAGCAAATGTGATTCCTTTCTTGTCCATGCTTGCCAGTTTCATTTCCGGGTAGAGACTTGCGTTTAAGATCAACCTGTAGTTTCCTTTTGATCTCATTACTAGTCTGGCTTTTCTGTTATCAGTCGTCGATACGTTTACCTTGAGTTCTCCTTTCCCACGCTCTTTCCATCCTCCTTCAAGATATTCAAACATTATTGAATCAGCTGTGAAAGCTGCTTTCTCGTTCTCTTCTCCTGTTTCCACTGAGACCTCTTGCTTTGATGGAAATGCAGTAGTAGTTCCAGAGCTCTTTGTGGAAATGGAAGTTGAACCGGATGTACAGAAAAGAGAAGAGTTTCCATTGTTTGGCAGGCCAAAGCTGAAGGATGACTGTTCAGTCAGAGACCCTGAACCTGAACCAGCCGAACCTTCCTGTGGAACCAAACCGAACGAGAATGAAGAAGCGGAGAAACCTGTACTGGCAAGTCCTGTGAATGCGTTTTTGCTACTTGAATGCTGGTGAAAAGAGCTCAAGGCTCCACTATCTCCATTCTTATCAGTGCATTCATTTCCATCGCCTTTTTTATTTTCTTTCTTATCACCTCCTGAATCCTTGTCAACACAGCCAATCCCCTTACCAGTGTTGCTATTGTCTTTGTCATCTTTGGCCTTTTCAGTCTCTTCCACAGAGGCATCTTCAATTTCCGTGGTTGTTTTTGTCTCATCTGTAATCTTGTTTTCAGCTCCACCATCTCCACTATTAATGGCTTCACACTTATCTTTCTCGACACCATCAATATCCTTGGTCGCATCAGATCTTCCATCAACCTGTCTCTCTTGTTTTCCCTCCGCTGCAGCCGAATTTGACAAAGACAGAGGTTTGTTCGTTTCCGGAGCAGCAGTAAAACGAATTCCAGCAAATGGATTGGATGATGGTGCTGCTGGAGATGGATCTTTGCGCTTAACTCTGACAATTCTTCTGGTTACCAACACCTCCTCACTTGCAGTCTTGAAGGTAGCACTATCTAGCGCAGAGGAGTCTTCTTCATCATCAAGACCAGGATTTTCACGAGACAGCTCCTTCAAAGCAGCTCTCTTTCTGGAAGGCTGCTGAGCATTTTCTGAGTCCCCCATTGATACGTTGAGAAATGTAATACCTACAACACCGTGCAAAATAATTTCCATTAAGATTATATTCCCATTCGTGCCAAAGAACCAACTAACCAGAACCGATCTTGGGGATAAGGAGGTCCTGAATTCATATCCAAAGCATCGTTATATAGCTAACGTATACCTAACTCAGCGGATCTACACGGTTAACCAAAGACCAACCATAGACAAATGCATAAATTCTAAATCTAGGAAGCCTGAGTCAAGATGCAACTGCATTGGGAAATTGATAAACCATCAGAGGCCTGTATTGTAGGTGAATAAGCAGAACCAAGAAGCCTCTAATGCAAAGAACCCGGCTAATAAGAGATCAACAATGGAGAAATGAACAGAACCAAGTAAAAAAACCAACCTAAGATGTAGTTGATGGACGCATCAAAATGATGAGAGAAACCAGCGTATAAATGAGCACACACATTGAAAATCTAAACTATCACCACAAAGAAAAGGAAGGAGGGATTTACAGAAGTAAGAGGATATCAGAAAACGATTTGCGATCTTAAAATTCAAATTTTCGAGGATAAAAGTTCCACCCAAATTACAGGGCGTTTATGTTTAACAATTAACACCACGAAATTCGTATTAAAAATCAATACGATGATAGTGCAGAAGAAAAGTTAATCCAATCCCATATAAATCAGCGAAGACAAAGCCACAAGAACCAGAATCAGAAAAGTAGAAGCTGATTCCCGACAGGCACACAACGATAATCTAGCAGGGAGCAGTAAGAAGAGTATACCAAACAAGGCAATAAGAAATCCGGATTCGGAGAAGGAGACCAGCGACGACGAGGTTGTGATAATTCGGCAGACTTACCGACAAGTAGAAGCAGCATAAAAACCCTGTCGCCGGAGCCAAGAGAGAGTATTAAAGGGGAAGATTATCGATCGAATTTTTAGCACATTAATCGCAATAATGATAGCGTCGATTGAAAAAAAAAAAATTAGAAAGGTAATAAGTCAATTTTACGGTAACAAAAAAAAAACGATTTTAGATTTTGTTTTTTATTGTTCTCTTCTCCAAATCGATTTTTTGAGCCATTTTAAAATCTAATTTTTAATTAAAAAGAGGTATTTGCAATGTCTTTTCTCAGCTCTAGTAATAATGTAATACTCCTAAGATGTTTACGTGTTATACAATAAATCACTATTTACCCGTTGCATCCATTTTGTAAGTATGTACTGTCTGTTTACGTTTTTAATTTTTACTCAGATTAGTAGAATAATAACCATTTTCTTATTGAAAGTACTCTGCAACTATTGTTTATAAGGGTAGAAAAAATAAGGTTTCCAAAAAATTATTATATATGCACGAGCAATTAGTTGACATGAGCTGAGATCTAAAGCAGAGATTTGTAAAAGAGTTAACGAGGTAAATACCAATAATTTTATATTAAAAAAAAATTATGTAAGAAGATGTGAGAGACATAATATTGGTTGGCGAAAATGCCTTTGTTTTGAAAAAAAGAGAAATGGTAGGGAGTAAAGTAGAGATAGGGGACAAACTATAACAAACCGTTAAAAGATTTTGAAATATAATGACTATATATGAAAACCAAAACACCACCTGGGAGCCACCAAGATATAACTCAAAGAAAACTATTACTTCCTCAAACCGCGGATCACATCTTCTTTTATCCATAATTTCCACCCAAGAATTGCTTCTTGTTCCAAAATGGTTCCAAGTACTGGCACTGGTGGCTATTGACGTGGCGTAAGCACTGCAAAACCAAAAGATACAAAAGTTAAACGATTGAGAGACAAGTCTCCAAATCCTAGAAACATAGATGCAGAGATTATATAGCAAAGTTAACTCATAAAACAACTGAACCCATCTGATGCAAACTCAAAGATGTTATTAAGGGTGAGGAGACATATAATCATCCTATGCGTAAATGATCAAGAAACAAGGGAAGATTTTATTTTTGTGGGGGAGGTTTCAATTAATCACCAGAGACACAAAAATTTGACTTTTCAACATTGATCCTGGACTGACTTGCTTATTAGGCTGATGGGTTTCCTTTGTTATTCGTACCCCACTCTTCCTCACCCTCACTTCCATTAACAAGTACAGCACCACCATCCGTAGAGTCTTCATCAACAACTCCCTCTTCTTCTTCTTCATTCACTACTTCTTCTTCTTCATGTTGTTCCTCTTCATGCTTATCAATCTCTTCATGACCATTTTCTTCTGCTACCTGCACAGAGTACAATTTAACAATTCAACTGACGAAACCGTCATCCGGACCCCTATTGCTCCAGGAAAACTTACCTCGTGATCGATGTCTCCATTTTCAAGTGATTCTTCTGCTTCAACTTGCATGTTCCTGAAGGCTTCCACGAGGGTACTGGAAGATTTATCGGCGTGGCTTGGATAATTTTCTGCAGCAGTATAAACTCCCCTGTAGATAAACAAGAGTCAATTTCTTGGTTTGACAAGACCAATGATACTCGTTGGGTAAACATGTGAAATAATGAGTAGCTCATGAAGGAAGTTTTCCTATGGGCATTCTCATCAAATCAGAACAATCGAAGGTAGCTATACATATATAATATAACTAAGGACCTGCAGCTTAAAGCAAAAAAGACCTTTGAGAAAAATAAACATTAGCAAATAAGATATGCTAGGATTACCTCGCCTTTACAGCATTCGCTTCAACAGAAAGAGCAACTTGCCAATCCTCAAAAAGATTCGGGTACTCCTCAGGATCAGCCAAAGATTCTGCAGCTTTTGAATTTACCTGTTGACAAGTCAAAGGCAACTTAAAATCCATACAATATATTATTCATTGACCAAGCTCAACAAAAAAAGATGAGAAATAACCTTGCTGAGATCTTCCCTCCAAAGAGCTACTATCTCCGAAACTTTGCTTGGAAGATAAGAACGTGCCATCAGAGCAGCTTCTGGTATCCGGTTGCTGGAAAATAGAAAATATTGTCACAGAGATAATAAAAGGCACATGAATTAGAATTTTTTTCAAAGTGCAAGTGAACAAAAATGGAATACCTCTCCACCAGTAACTGCAGACAATCTTCCAATCTACCCAGCATGAATAAGCTAAGAAAGGCGACATTGTTCTTTCCCTGCTCCTTAGCAAGGCATGCAAGGTTTGACACCCCTTCAGCATCTCCCAGAGAAGAATAAAGTAGTAACAAACCACTCAAATCCATAGCGTACTTCATGCAATCCTCCGCCAATTGCAGCTATCATGATGGAGCACACACAAATGCAACAAAATCACTTAGATAGTAGGGTATCAGAGATGAATCCACGAATCAGAAGAAAACTAATTGACATTATAAGATCTAAATATAACAACTTTCTGTTTTTAGTACAATGTATTTTAGTTAATCGACTGATATAACATCTACACAGAGAGTTATTTTCTTATTACCATTAGAAAACCTTAGGGAAAAAAAAAATTCAAGAGAAGATGTACCTTCCCAGAGGACATGGCTAACTCTCCTAACTGCCTCCATTTAGACTCGCTCTGCACTTCCTCAGCGATTTCCTACAAGCATGGAAAACACAGTTAAGAAACAAATTACTATTCAAAAAAAAAGAAGGTTAAAGTCCTTCTTCAACAACCAATCATCACATATAATATTACCTTTGCAATTTCAAGTCTACCCAATTGTATGGCTAACTCAAATCTGTAGTCAGGATCTGTCGCAATTTCTAAAGCTTCTTCAATCTTTCCCCGAGACTCCAAGAAATGAGCAACACTAACGATTGGAAGCATTTTCAAGGAAAAAAATTAAGAGAGGGATACTTAAAATAGTGAATAACCAATAGGGAGGAGGGATTTTATGTAGATTATCAAGCTGAGTGAATCCTCAAAAACATCTCAAAGAAAACCTGATAACAATATTCTTCGTATATTGGAAACAAAAAACACTTTGGAAAATTTCAAAAATAACATCACATAGGACATAGGAGGCAGCAGGATATAAGGTGCAGTAAAGAATAAATCTGTAAATGTAGAAACTTAGACCAAAATAACCTATAACGTACTTGTTATGCTGCTCTTTAGGAATTGTAGGCAAAATTTCATTGGCTTTATCCAAATCACCTCGCATCACAAGAGTCTTGTATTCGATAAGGCTAAGCAGTAGGGTATATCCTATGACACTGCATTCCCACGAAAAGGTGAAATACGTCAGCAAATTCTGACTGCATTATAAAAGAGTCTGAAACACAGAAATAAGGAACGTACTTAAATTCTTTGTCTACCAAGTAGACCCGGCTTTGATTGGCAATATAGCCTAACAAATACATTGGACGGTCCAAATGATACATTGTGGTTACCTGCGATAAGTAAATTAGCAGCTAAGATATAGTCTATTTGATAAACATGACTAAATCTAAGAGAAATGAAAACACATGCAAAGTACCTCGCCTCCAACACAATAGTTAAGCTTCCAAGAAGCGTTGTTGTAAATGAAGCAGTCCCCAACCCATATACCTGTCCTAACACGTTCATCGTTCTCATGGATAACCTCAAAAGCATCCTCAACACCTTCTTCATCAGTTGGTCTTCCACTATCAAAATGTGAGGAAACCAAGTCACGCTGTAACAGAGCGGAATACCAGAGTAAGGATTTAGACAATCCACGAAAGTGGAAATGTAAATATATTGCTGAAGATTTTGAGATTGAGCGGGATTCTCACATTGTACTTCAAGATGTAGAATGACGTATCACTAGCAATAGCTACTAAATCACCACTTTCAGCCCAATAAAGATTCTGCGTAATTTTCAGGGGAGCACTAAAGAGTTAGAAAAGACACAAACGGGGACAACTTCCAACTGAAAATTAAATTTAAAGAGAGAACTGAAAAAAAAAGGATGAAAGTTAAATTACACAACAGAGACAAGTCAACCTGTGAATACCTTTACTGTGACATCAATTTGTTGAATCAGCCTACATTCAGCCCAATCATAAAAGCAGATGAAATCATTTGAACACATTGCTAACAACGTTCCTCCAAAAATCTTCTCAGCTGAGAAAGTAGGCCGTATACTCTTTCTTTCCTGAAAACACCACCTTAATTAATACACCAGACCACCAATAGCTGTCTCCATTGCAAGCATCAGCAATTTATTTAACCCTAGAAGCACTCTCAAATAAAAGGAATTGGAAAGGCCACAATGAGCATAGCAAACCTGGAAATTTTTACTGAATATCTTTATCTTTGACGAGCTTTCTCTAACTGCACATTCCCCCTCGGACGACCAAACAAATTCCAGTCCAGAACCGAATGATCTATTTCTCCAAGCCAAAGCTGTGTAGATTATGTACTCCCCATCACCGCAGACTACGACAAACCTCCCGTTAGGGTTGTGCTTCAAACTCTGTGAGATAGAATGAATATATATTTATGAGAGACAAGAGATGATTATTCTCAACCATACTCTTGAGACTTCGTATGAAACACAACTTAATTTATCATCAATTATCGCCTAGTTTCAAATTCATATTGTATCAAAGAACCACTGAAACATCATATTTAGCTGAAGCATGGCTCTAGTGATACCCACAACTTCAACACACTTCCATAACACCCATTAAAGTGGGACATGCAGCAGAAATGTATTCCCCGATAATAATTCAGCACAACATGACAAATTTCAGACGATGCATAGTAACACTCACTTGTGGATAAAGATCACAGGTCCCCAGCTCTTTAACAGCCAAGGGAAGTCTTTCTCCATCAGTAACCTAGGTAAAGAGATGTAAGCTTAAAATCATCAGACAATACAAATTAGTCGCACAGGTAGGGCCATGCTATCATACAATAGTTTTAGTTAGAAGCTAGACCTCGTAACCCGCACCAATACTTTTGATATTTGCAGTTTGAATTTCGTTATGCTTGGCCCATATAATTTTTCCGCTACTGTCCATGCTAGCGACTGGAATTTCTCTTCCAAGTTTAACCATGATGGTTCCTTCATCATATCCAATCACAACCCTGTAAAATGCAAACACATTCGCTATTGATGGTCTTGTATGATAAGATGAATAAAGCGCTAACACTGATCCCTCAACAGCTTTAGATATTAGAAGCGCCCTAATCTCTCCAAATCGTCAATTTCAGAATAATACTGACAAAAATGGCAGAAGCAAAGATTCTACCTAGAGAGAACATCTACTCCTGAAAGCGTTATAGACAGGTAAAATGAGGAAGCAAAAATCCAATAACTCACCGGCGTGAACTTTTTATGTAACCAATGGCCCACACTCTCTCAAGGCCATAATTCAATGTGTTCTCTAGCCTGGAAAAAAAAAAAAAAAATTAGATTAACAAAATCAATTGACAAAATAGAGAAACAAACATATTCTGACAATGAATACAATAATAAAAAAACTTCATGTGCACAAGGTGTAGTCTTTTGACAGAAGAAAGTTTTTAGGTAAAGTACCTGTAAGTCGTGGCGTGCCAAATGCGAACAGTGCCGTCCTCAGAACCTGTGAGTATTATTGGAAGCTCCGGATGAAAACATACGGCAGAGACATTGTGTGTGTGTCCCTCTAGCGTCTGGACACAACTTTTGGTTTGATAGTCCCATACCTGATTTCAAAAGTACAACTAGTAAATGATCTGCAATGCATCATGCTCAGGCGAAAGAAAACAGATATATAGGAAGCTTAACCGGAAGCATACCTTTGCAGTATGATCATCAGAGCCAGTAATTAAATAGGGCTTATCACCACCTGTGAAATAATCTACGCAGTTGACTCCTTTCTGGTGAGCATCCAGTGTAAAATTTGGGTCTGGGGAACCAAGATTCCATATCTGAAGATGAACAAGCATGAGAAAAATGTCAGAGCAAAAACTTTTTACAGCACCTCATGTTGACTAAGCCATAAATCTAAGCGCTTGGCCCACTTACACACCTTTATGGTACGGTCAAGCGATGCACTGGCAAAAGTGTTGGTGTCTTTTGGATTAAATACCACTTGCATCACATAGTGCGAATGTCCCTCAAATATCTGAGTACAAGCCCAACCGTTTTCCCAGTCCCAAAGCTTTATGAGCATATCATCAGAAGATGACAGCACATATGGAAGGGTCGGATGGACAGCTACACACCTAATGTAATCCGAATGAGCCTCAAATACTTTAACCTTGTCCATTGTATTGTAGTTGTATACACGGATGTACATATCATCCGCGCCTGCCACAACCCATTGCTTGCGTGGGATAAACTTGGCCGACCTAACTGCAGAGTCAAATATAGATTTCAGCAACAGAGACAAATTGAACAATGCCATATACAGCAAGTCAAAAATCTATAACAACAAACACTAACTGAGAAGATGTCCATAAAATTATTATACCTGGCAATTCAGTCACCTCGAAGGATTTTGTTATCGTCTGAGGACAATCATATTAGATTTGAATTAGAAGTAATTCCATGAAATAAAAAAAGACCAACTACAGAACTCTTAACTCATAGTGAGGATACCCTCGCTTCTACTTTATGTTTTGGCCAGTCCATGTCATAGGCTATTCAGTGTAGGATAATACAAGCACAAAGAGACAAAGAAACAAAATTCAAAATATTCACCCACCTGTGTCTGATAGTTCCAAATACACAAGGTTCCAGAATACAAACTTGCCAGAATCCTGTAACACCGCATTATTTAAAATGTCAGTCATTTGTAGCAGCTATAAATTGTACAAACGTAATGAGACAAAGTAGCACCCACAGCAACTGAGGCTTCTCAAGTGATGAGTAAATTGTTATTCCATAACAACACCCAGAATATAAAAGCTTAAACAAGTATCAGAGTAGCAAGATAGCACAACCAAAGCTGAAATTACCATGGTTCTGTAGGATGCAGATCCACAGATTTTACTCTCTCTGATCGTTGAGCAAATTTTCTCTGATGCAAACGTAACAAAAGCAAATAATCACCACAGCATTATAACAAAATAACAGAGAAGAAAAGTTAGAAAAGTGTTCATAATATAATACTTCATGAAAGAATAAACAATACCTTGATATCGAGTCTGAGCGGCTGTTGCAATAGAAAGAAAGAGAATAATAGTCAGTACCAGGCTAAACATAATAGAATTCAAAGCGCGAACGCATAGATAGCTTTAAAACCCAGAAACACCAGATCTTTTCAAAATTCAATAACCACAATCCAAATTCAATCTCATAAACCAAATGCCAGACAACACTACACTCGATTTCATGAACCAATAGCAACAACAGGATTCGGAGATTGAGGTGTCAAATTAAGCAAATAGGAAACGAAAAAAAACATATGAGATTTCGGATTCCACGATCTCACTCAAATGAGATGAGATGCAGAAATCTAGATCGCATCGCAAGCAAGTTTACTTGAGATCTGGGAGGGGAGGAAAGAAAAACGAAATGAGAGATTTGACTTCTCACCATCTTTACAGATTATGCAGATGATCTGCTTCTTCGGATCTCGTATTTTCGCTAAAATCTGCAGACCGGCGATCGAAGTTGGAAGAAAAGACGTTAGGCTCGGCGTTGAGTGCTCTTTAAGAGCTTTGTATACGGCGGAGATAAATATATCCTTTATGTAATAATATTAATGTTAAACACAGGTGATTTCACTTCTGCAATCAAATTTTGACACATGGCAAGAAAAGTATGTACTTCTCATAATTTCATAATTTGATTTCCCATTATATGTCTCTTATAACATAAAATTTTATACTCTTATAACTTCTTCACATTTTCTTTATAAACCAAAATGTCGTAATTAATCATACATTCCAAAAATGTTTTTTTTTTTTAATAAAATGTAAAGATTATATTACCAATTTTCAGTTAACAGATTAACCAAAAACTACGAAACAACGACAAAAATATTCTTCAAACCTTCCATTTTTGTCTGATCTTTTTTAAAAAAAAATTGCCTACAGGTCTCTTTGTTCTCTTTCTTAATGCCCTTGCTCGAGCATTCACACGTTGCACTTACAGTGTTCTATAGATCTAAGAATATGTTTCTACACCGTCGACGTAACGTAATCTCTCATGTAATATTGGTTTAAATAAGTTTTAAAGCATTACCTTTGACTAAAGCTCTATAGTAAGGTTATGGAACCGATAGGTGATGATGGCCCAAGGCTCCAGACTCGTAAACGAAGAGTTTAGGCCCAAATCTTAAGAAGCATCTTGCGTCGACAACTACGCTGACCTTCATTTTTCTTGAAAATTGAATAGAGGTATTCATGAAAATATTCATTATATTATAATCAATTGTATTTTGAAATGTCGGTTCATCTGTATTTTACATCAAATTTGGAATTTGACAGCCAGAAAATACAAAATAAAGTATCACTATTGCAAGTTAAACAAAAGAAACCGATAGAAGAAGTATGCACTTTCTGCCGCTTAGATCGTTTTCGTGTTTATACTATCATTAGTTTCCTTAACTCTTCCCTACTCATTTGTAGCTGTCTTTTTATCATTCTTTATATTGAAATGGAATTATAATTGGCACATTACCCTAATTTAATCATAGGTAATCGAGTTTAAGACCAAATTAACAAAGTTGATAGAAAGTGTTTTTTTTTTTTAAAGCGAGACAATGTCATTAGAAGCTTTGAAAAAATGAAAAGGTATGTTGTTGGTGAGCATAAACCTTCATGATTCCTACCAAGTTTTTTTAGAAAAAGTATTTGTTAGCAGACCAACCTTTCATGTTTAGATTGATGGAAAGTTAGGAAACTTTAAGATATTTTGAAAAGGGCTGTTGTAAGTGAGAATAAACCTTCATGATCCTCCTAGCTACCAAGTTTTATAGACAACATATTTACTTGGTTGAAGGATAAACCTTCATATTTCCTTAACCTATATATTATGAACTTGCAAAAGATATTACCCGGAAGCTTATATATCGACAAAAAAAAAGTGTGACAATGGTCGTCTATGGCAATTCCGAATAAATATTTGAATATACAGTATTATAGATTGTTATATGGTCTTTCTACTCGAAGTTGATATCTTTCAACTGGCATTGATCTGATAAAATGTTTTCTTTGTAAATATATATTGAATTTAACATTAGACCTAATGCTAGAACTGGTTTGTTTTCTTGTTCAGAAACTGAATTTAACATTAGACCATGATGAATATATATATATATATATATATATATATATATATATATATATACTTATTGCGCAGCTTTTGTTTTTTTTTTCACCTCTAGTTGTTGCATATAGCTACTCGACGCATCACACATCAATTCCCAAAAGAGATTACTTGTTTAGATGCTTGCTGTCCCATTCATTTGAATTTTTCCTGGCTCTTCACATACATGCAAATTCGCTAAATAAACCCAACATATGGCTATATTTTTATGGGGAAAACATCATATTCAAATACTATGAGTTTTACAATAATGATGTCTCTAATGTATGTTTTTTTCTAATGGGACCTTGCATTGGCCGTCAAAGGAGAGAAATTAGGTCAAAATTAAGATCGAAATGATTGAAGCACGTACGAGAGAGGGAAGAAAGGTCGAAAGAGAATGAAACTGGTATATTCCAAAGAATATACCTGTCCACTTATAAATTTTTGAAAATAAAAAACGATATTAACCAATCAAAAGTAAAAACTTGGACATTCCATTTTCCTACAAAAGAGCTATCTACCGTTGGATAGATCAATGGACTAATAATGTTCAAGTTATCTTCGCATTTGTTCAAGATCTTGCTTTTTCAGTTTAAAGGCTACCAAAAGTGGGATGTGCCTTAGGGTGGACACCAACAAGCTCACGAATCTAATGCGTTCGTTGTGGTTGGAGTAGTGCAGTCGCAGCAAACGTATTTCGCCACCACTTAACATTTGTTATCAGCTGTTAATTTATGATGAAAATGGTTATAAAAATGTGAACATGTGTGTGGCATGCGTATTATGTTTCATCTATTCTACTATATAGTACTATATTTGTTATCATTTGAAAATCTCGGACAGCAAAACCCACTAGTCATATAAATGTTTAGTCTAATCAAATATTCAATTAGTTAATACGTCCATAATAACGAAGAATAATTGAAATCATAGTAGTGAAACCCCAAATCCTCATCTCAATCCCATTGAGTAACATCAATTCTAATTGTTCCAATTCCAAACTGATTCCAATTCTTTTGTTCATTCCACGTATTTGCTTGTTGATGTTTTAATCAATGTATATAATGTATGTACTATAATCGTGTAAGTATAGAGAAGAACGCAAAAAAACTTTACGTATGCATGTTTATATTTTATAAGATGGATTATGGGGAACTTTATCTCCGTTCCCATCATTATATAAGTCAACATCGGCCAACCATACAGTATAGATTTCATATCTTCGTAGTATATCGCCTTCGTTCAAATCAGATTACGCATTATGTAAGGTTAAAAATTCTTCATATCATATATCAAAATACACCTCATCCAAAAAAATATATACACCTCATCACAGATGATGTTATATTAACAAACGTGTGCAATCAATTAATGTGATTTCACATGTTTTAATTGATTTTGTATATCCAACGTTGGTCTTGATATATATATATATATATATATATATATATATATGTTATAATCAATTTTTTCATAAAACCATTTTAATCGGTTCTGTTCGTATATTGTGGCTATACTAGTAATTAAATATCTTAAGTTTTTTTCTCTCCCAGGAAATAAAAAACATCATTAGCCAATTCCTCTTTTTAGAATGTTTGGTATTAACTAGAGTAAAATATGGATCTCTTGACTCATTGTTATTTTTCTCTAATATGATCTCTTATACGATCTCCCACGTGTTTTTCTTTTCCGAAGGGTATTCTCGTTTCATGTAAACTCCTAAGTTTGAATTGTATTAATTATCTTGAGATTCCTACTCGTAATCTCTCTATTGTACTAACAAAAAAAAATTCTCTCTATTATTGTATCTGGTCACTTGACTCTTTTATAAGAAATTTCATTTAATAAAAAAAGAAAGAAAAAATACCCTAAGTCCGGATAGAAAGCAACCGTATATGAATTCATACATATTGCCATTGCAGGGGTTATGAATTTGTGTTTTCTGTGAAAGTTGCAACTTTGATATATCTCAATATTTATTATTTTAATTTAGGGAAAATAGATGCTGATGATTCTCTTTATTTGATATTTATGAAGATCATGACGCATCAATCGACCTGTTTCCAGCTGAAGAAACTTATTTTAAAGCTACTAAACAATAAAAAAAACAAGTTAGTCGTGTGTTAAATTTTGTAACCAATTTGTAAAGATATATATATATATATATATGTTTATAATATCTGCTTTAGCCAAAAAAAAGAGTTTATAATATGTGGGTATCTCCATAACCTTACATATGTTTTGCAATGCGTGCATACGATAGAGATTCGTGAGAACCCAATTACATCAAAACAAACATATTAAAAAGGAACATAGTAACTAATGTTTTGAGGGGAAGGGAACAAGTGGACACAGAGGTTTATATATTTCACTGAAAAATAAATAAACTAACGCAAAAAGAAGGCCATTGTGCTTTAAATATAAGGTTCGTCGTTTGTGGCGACGTAGTGATTAACAAATCTTTTCACAGTTATTCATTTTTATAAAAATATGATGTGACACAACAATAAAAAACAGAGAGAGAAATTAGAATTTGATTTTTGTTTTTCCACAAATTTCCAAAAGAAGAAATATATAAATAGAAAAATAAAGCAAGAAGAATCTAACTTAAGAAAACGAAAATCTGAACAAGTAAATGGAATATAATGGCGCCTCTACTTCTCGCCGCGTAACGAGAGAGGTCGCGTCCGCGTGCTCCCTTCTAGAGATTCTTATTGGCTTTTTTTTTTTTTTCTACCTTGACCTTTTTGCATATTGCATTAGTGGCATATACAACACTTTTTTTTTTGGGTAAAAATACAATACATTGTTTCTATTACACAAACAAGATCACCAGATCGTAAACGATAACTATTTGATAAGCTTAGTTCATATGGTTTGATAATAATGAGTAAGCAGGCCAGCCTTGGGCATGAAATGTTTGTTTTTAACCTCAAACTTTAGGGTCCATAAAAGAAATGTTCCATCTAAAATAAATATTGTATAAATTAAAAAAAAAAATTATGCGAATTCTCATATATATATATATATATATATACTCTTAGTTCACTTCATTGTTTTGATTGTAAAGCAGAAATATTATTTTTCATTTTTTTTTCTAAAAATACCTCAAATTCTACTAGATACAACATAACTTTTGTTTTGACATCAAATATTAAGATTCCTAATCTTTAATTCAGAGTATACTGTATACGAGTATACGAATGGGTCATAATAAGTTTACTTTTCACGCATTGGTTATACATATCATGTTTGCATGGATGCATTGATCGTGGATACATAATTGGATTGTCTTACCAGTTAGCACAAACTATTCGATCGGTTTTCAAATGAGTTTGGTCTGAGTTTGTTAGAACACACACATATTAATAAGACACTTTTTGTTAGCTTAGGGAAAATTTGTTCTTGATTTATAGTTCTCCAAGGTCAAAGTTTATGGATCATTTTGTTCACCGGTGGTGTTGTTGTACAAAGCCTAAATTGTCAAATCGATTTTAACTAGTTGAGCTATATATCAATACTCAAATTTACTCTTCAGAAAGAAAAAAACACTACATTATACAAGACATGAAATCGTAACTTGATATATTTGATTTCAACCATCGAATATGTTTCTTTAATCAAATATTGATATTTTTGGAATCTATTTTGTTATATCTTAAGAAATTTGAGGAAGGATTAATTATTTGTGGGATGGAGATTTAAAGCAATTCATTTTGCGATATAAGAATATATGCATTAATTCTTTTTAGCCTATTCTAAGTTCTCTCATTTTCCAATTACTATTTTAGTTAACATGCTTTTCAAATTTAACGTGTCAAGTCTTTGTTAGAAATAGTGGACACTCTTTTTCTTGCATGTAGCTTATTTTCAAAGTATGAAAATCCATTGGTTGTGACAAAACAAAAATAACACTAAGACTGAAGTTTTTCACCATCTTTTTTTTTTTTCTTTTCAAATGAGCACTAAGACAAAATAACCACAACATGAATATAGGCTATACATCTCATCCATGACGTATATATGCAATACTCAGAGGCAGAGACCTTTGTGATGTTACATGAATTGTCTAAATTCACGTCGATGGATAATGATCAATAGTTTAAAATTAACAAAATCGAATTTCAAGTACTAATATATTACTATTAACCAAAAAAACAAGTAATAATTAAATCAATCACAAAAGAAAAGGGATAGAGATAGGGAGGGGAGGATACTGATAATTAAAGTGTATATTGCTTTAGCAAAACAGAATCGATAAAAAGAATCTTACAAATCCAGATGGAGCTCTCACAGTGGTTTATCTTATAGTATACATGCCACTCAGTATTTATATATGTTGTTATATGTACAGACTGAGACAAACAAATCATACCAGTCAAAAAATTATTTAGAAAGATACGTTTTATAGGAGTACAAATATCTTTCTATTAATTAGTATAACTCATCTTCTATATTGATTTCCGTTCTGATTTCTGAATTAGATTTGCTTTGATTGTCTTAATCTTTTCTGATAAAATTAGTTTCTGGACCGATATTTTCATGATTAACTTTAAAAGTTTTTTTTGGTAAACGTGTTAAGAATTAACTTTAAAAGTTGCAACCGTAAAATAAATATATGACAGCGGTAAAAATTATAACCCATTTCCTCACATTAATAAATTGAGTTAATTGTTCCATACTACAAAGTACATTAAATTTGAGACCCACAGTTTCTGAAATGCTCATTAGATGACCCGACAACAATCTATCTCAAGGACTAGCTAAGTAACAGGTTTGAGTTTTACAATTAATTGGTTCCGCGAAACATGAACGGAAGTTACCAAAACAAAGTTTAAGAAGAAAGAATATGAACGGAAGTTACCGAACTTGATTACGAACACATTTCGATCAATGTTAAGTAGAAAGCAATTTAGGTAAAAAGAACACCCCGGCCAAATAAGAAAATAGTATTTTATTGGGTCAAAAAAGTTCAGACTAAGTTCTTTTCTATTTTCTTCTTCTAAAATACAAAAAAAAAAAAAAATCTCCAAACACTAAGTTCATCTTTGGACCAATCAGATAGACTTTCAATCTGAATGAAAAGGGGGAGAAAGGGAATTAAAGCCGTGGGTTAAAACTTAAAACTAATTGTAAGAGATACCAATAAGAAAACAAAGTAACAGTTTAACTGAAACGAAAGGTTAACTGATAATTATATATGGTCGAAACAATATACAAATATAGAAAAAGATAACAATAAGAAAACAAATAGCAGTTTCACCGAAACGAAACGAAAGGTTAATTTAATTGATAATTATGGTCGAAACAATATACAAATATAAAAAACGCTTTGCAAAATGTGTACGTTTTAGATATAAAACAGTTATAAATAATAAAGATACTTAAAAAGAATTAGATACCTCTTTATAAAAATCAACATGTTTATTTTACCAAACAGAGGGAGAGAGAGATGGGGTTTCTAAATTATTTTGTATTTCAATTTCTAATCATGTGTTCTACTGAGCCACCTTTTCTAACTTTTTCGTATCACCTAGACGTCAGATTAGAAACAAAGGAAGCAGTTTTACCAATTAAAACCATGTCATTAGGAGATTATCAATTTTCTCCATCGTTAATGCTTTGTTCAATGGCTGCTTAGTATCGGGTTAATTAGAGTGGACTTTAAGTATTGCAAAACTTTCAGGTCAATAATAAGATCCCATAGATATTTATAGGGATCTGTAACGTATTTATATCAAAAATATGGAACCATTAAATCATAAAATAATTTGTCGTATGGAACACATACTTTTAACGGTATAAAAGTAATTTTGAATCAACTTGGAATCTTGTAACCATTCTTTTTCTTTGTTCAATAGCTCTATAATATATTTTGTTCAGTACCAAAAAAGTTTTTAATTTATTTCTTAAAATTTTAATTTGAAGCCATTAAAAGTGGAGGCCCCACCAGTCTTGCAAATTCAACTGTCCTCATCACTCCAAAACAATCAGCGTTCAGTATTGATCCACGCAACCACTGTTGTCTGTAAGTTTTTTTTCTTACTTGACAATTGACACTGTCTTTTGCCAAGTCAATAGGATTTTTTTTTTTTTACTTCATTTTCAATTAAGAATTCAAAGAATTTTTTTTTCCTTATTTCCTTCCAAAAAGAGTTTTTTTCTTTATACAGTAAAGAAAAATATTAGATAGTAAGAATCCTCTAAAAACACTATTTTTCTATTTATTTTTCATAAGAAATCTAATATAAAATGCTGAAAACCACGAGTTGCATTTACAAACGTTCCAAGAAGTTGACCAAAATACGCATACATTAACTGCCATAAATTAGTGTGCTTATTTGACATGCATACATTACACTTGCCGAAATTTACTTTAAAAAAAAAAAAAATTTGAAATCATACACACATATACATTAACTACCATAATAAAATTTTAATTAATTTGACCTTCAGAATTGTTAATGCTGGAAAACTTTACCAAATTCGATAGATTAGGAAATGTATATTAAAATGTGCTAAACAAGGAATGTTTTTTATAGGATAAGATAAGATAATTATTATACATTCATTGTTAAAGATAATTATTATACATTCCCTGATAATTAATATAATCTTAATATTAATATATATTTACTATATTATCGAATAGTATACATGAAAGGCTGAAACCTTAAAGAAATTCCCATTGAGCAAACTTTAAAATGCTGATGAATTTTGTTTGAATCACTAGCGTGGAAGATTCGGTCTGCAATCGATCTCTCTTGATTACTCCAGGTCAGACGAAAACAATCCCTCTGGATCAAATTTTGTTTGATTATAAATTATATATCTGATATCCGAATGATTCCTCTTTTCTCAATCTTCATCCTGTTCTTGTTCATAAGCCATGCTCTCAGAAAATATGATTTCCTCAAGATTTTATTTCTTTTTACGCGGATATAAAATTTCCTTTTTAACTCACTTGACCTAAGTGAAATGACATATTTACCCCTATAAGACCAAACATTAAAACAGAAACCGCTTTTTCCATTTTTCTTTCAAATTTTTCTTTTGCCATTACCCATAATACCAACTACAATTTCACAGCCAAGTGTCTCTATAAATACAGAGCACAATTAAACCATCTTTCCTCACACAAATCCTACAACACAATCTCACATAAATAATCACAAATAAAAATTGAATTTCGCGTCTCTGTTTATATACAAGAATCCTTCACATATATATTCAGTCTCAAAAACCAATGGGTCATGGTACGAACAGAGTAGAAGACATGTCGTCACCCAACAATGGAACCTCCGCAAACGCGAGAGAAACGATCGTGGAGATACACAGCGTTTGTCTACCGCCGAAGAAAACAGCGTTTCAGAAACTGAAAAAGCGCGTCGCTGATGTTTTCTTCCCGGATGATCCGTTAGAGAGGTTTAGGAACCAGACATGGAGAAACAAAGTGATCCTGGCTCTTCAAAGCGTGTTCCCGATATTCACATGGGGCTCTCACTACGATCTCAAGCTTTTTAGGTCCGATGTTATCTCTGGTCTCACCATTGCCAGTCTCGCCATTCCTCAGGTTACAAACTTCAAAATCTCTCCTTTTACTATGACTATGATTCTTTTCCTTTTTAATGTCTGGTTTTGATGTTTTTATTTCCTTTTCCAAAATTAGTTTTCTACTCTTTTTAAAAAGTTTGACGATATAAAAAAAAACATTATCCTACCAATTCGAAATTGTTTTACGATTCTTCTAATCTGGTTAAAAACAAAGAATTTGATTTTTTTTTTTTTTTTTAATTTTGGGATGATAATAAAAGGCGATATTATGTTGGTAGGATAATAAAGGCGTAATTGAAGAGATTTTGTCATGTAATCGTTGAGTAGTGTTGGGATGACTGGTTGGACTCAAAGAGTTTAAAACAAAAGAAAAAAAAAGTCTTTCTCTGTTTGTCTTTGTTTTGGACTATTTAATGTCATTCAATGTTTCAATAAACTTGAAACAGAATATTTTAATTTCGTTTGTTTCATAGTGGTTTCGCTGATGGCTCCTTTAATCAATGTTTTTTTTTCTTAAATTTGTATTTTTTGTGTTAATTAAGGCACGTTAATTAATTGTGAAAAATTCATGCAGGGAATCAGCTATGCCAAGCTAGCAAACTTGCCACCCATAGTTGGTCTTTGTAAGTATCGATCATCATCACCTAATTGCAGACTAATCAGTCTAATTAACTAACTCAAAGTTATCATTAATAAATTTGTGGGGGTTGCATGCAGATTCAAGCTTTGTGCCACCACTTGTATACTCAGTTCTTGGGAGTTCAAAACATCTTGCGGTTGGTCCTGTCTCAATAGCATCACTTGTGATGGGTTCAATGTTAAGTGAAAGTGTTTCTCCAACACAAGACTCAATTCTATATCTCAAGTTAGCCTTCACTTCAACTTTCTTTGCTGGTCTCTTCCAAGCCTCCCTTGGCCTTCTTAGGTACAAATCTATAATCTCTCTGAATTTTAATCAAAAAACTCAAAATTAATCTTTCGAATCTGCAATCGTCGTCGTCATGTGAAAGAATATGTAGTAAAGCCTCTTATTGCAGTTTAGTATTCTTAGTGTAGAATATATTCAGAGTTTGCTTAAGCCTCATTTGTTGAACTATCATTGAAAACGAAAGGAAAATTCGTCATGATGAATAGAGAGATTAATAACATTGTTATATGTAAAAAAGACCAAGATTCTATATAGTTTGATTTGATGGTGACAAGTGACATGTACTAATGTCGACCTCCCAAGATGCTTCGTTCTACTTAGTGGTTTCACTGTTTATTTTTTTTTCATGGTCAGCAACGTTGGATTAATATTTTATATTTTTTTCCATAAATTTAACTATTTTCTAAAAAAATTTCAGGCTGGGATTTGTGATTGACTTTTTGTCAAAGGCAACTTTGGTTGGTTTCACTGCTGGTGCTGCAGTGATTGTGTCACTTCAACAGCTCAAGGGTCTTCTTGGAATTGTTCATTTCACTGGCAAAATGCAATTCGTTCCTGTCATGTCATCTGTTTTCAACCATAAATCTGAAGTAAGTCAAACATTACTTTCCTCTTTAAACAGGCTATGAAGAATAAACCATAATGATCCCTTTATCTAATAATGTTACAACTACACAATTTCAGTGGTCTTGGGAAACTATTGTGATGGGGCTTGGCTTCTTGAGCATTCTTTTAATCACAAGACACATAGTAAGTACTTGTAAACTCAAGTTCTTTGCAACAGTAATTAACTGAGATCGGTTATTTAACATTTCTTGTTGTGTATTTTTTTTGCGAATATGTAGAGCATGAGGAAGCCAAAACTCTTCTGGATATCAGCTGCATCACCTTTGGTATCAGTTGTTATCTCAACTCTGCTTGTATTCCTCATCAGAAACAAGACCCATGCCATCTCTTTTGTAAGAACATTTTTAACCAGACTTGTGTTACTGTGTAGACTGAGATTGAGAAAACTAAGACTAAAGAGATTCACTCTATAATGCAGATTGGTCATCTACCAAAGGGTTTGAATCCACCTTCATCAAACATGTTGTACTTCAGTGGTACTCATCTTGCTCTAGCCATCAAGACCGGTATCATAACCGGCATTCTTTCTCTTACAGTAAGTTTTCCAAAACTTCCAGCTCCAACGTAAATTGCAGAGTTAAGTTATTAACTTTTGGAGCTCAATGTGATTTTTCAGGAAGGGATTGCTGTAGGGAGAACTTTTGCATCGCTAAAGAACTATCAAGTTAATGGGAACAAAGAAATGATGGCTATAGGTTTTATGAACATGGCTGGTTCTTGCACCTCTTGCTATATTACAACAGGTTTATAAACTAACTTGGAAACCAATCTCATTTACCTTGTGGCTCAGGGAACAATGTTTTTTGACGACTTCTGTTTATTGTTTTCTTTAGGGTCTTTCTCTAGATCTGCTGTAAACTACAATGCTGGAGCGAAAACAGCGGTTTCTAACATTGTGATGGCCTCGGCAGTTCTTGTGACCCTTTTGTTTCTGATGCCACTCTTCTACTACACTCCTAATTTGATCCTAGCCGCCATCATCTTAACTGCGGTGATAGGCCTCATTGATTATCAAGCGGCTTACAAGCTCTGGAAAGTAGACAAATTCGATTTCTTCACTTGCATGTGTTCCTTCTTTGGCGTTCTCTTCGTTTCTGTACCTCTTGGCCTAGCATAGCAGTGAGTGTACAACTATTCTTCAGTTCTGGTTTACTAAATTCTCAGATTGTTGTTATCTAGTTGATACTTCTGTACAGGTGGGAGTTTCGGTCTCAAGATCTTGTTGCACGTGACAGCCAAACACTTTAGAATTTGGAAATATCCAAGGGACTCAGATATATCAGAGTCTTAAGAGATACAGAGAAGCCTCAAGAATCCCTGGTTTCCTATTCTTGCCGTTGAATCTCCAATTTACTTCGCCAATAGCACTTACCTGCAAGAAAGGTCAGTTAAATAACTATCTTCGTACTAAATAACTTTCTTGATGATATGGTTTTGTGTTTGTTCTTATGGAAATGAGTTTATGGCTCTGTAGGATCTTGAGATGGACCAGGGAAGAGGAAACTCGGATAAAGGAGAACAATGGTAGTACCTTAAAATGCGTGATTCTTGACATGACAGGTAACTTCTGTTCCCATCTGAGATATGATCATGAATTTTTGATTCATCTTCTTTACTTATGCCTATCCTTTTTTGGAATTATTTCAGCTGTTTCGTCCATAGACACAAGCGGGATTGAAGCGGTGTTTGAACTTAGGAGGAGGCTGGAAAAGCAATCACTTCAGGTTAGACCTCTACCTTTAAACAAAGATCATACCTTATGAGAGGAAAACACGCTAATTTTATGTTTTCACTTGTTCAAATAGCTTGTGCTGGTGAATCCTGTGGGGAGTGTTATGGAAAAGCTACACAAATCCAAGATCATTGAGTCACTAGGGCTGAGTGGACTTTATCTAACAGTTGGTGAAGCTGTGGCTGATCTCTCATCAACATGGAAAGCTCAGGGCCAGCCATGAAATAAAGCAGCCTCTTATATATATGAGAACTTTGAACTTCTAATGGTCAGAATTTGAGAACTTTTCCTGGATGGTTGTTTCTGAAGACAAAGCAGCCTCTTGAGAAACAATTTTTGGTGCTAGCCGTGTAACTCCTTGAGGAAGCTTCGGTTTTAGTTGTATAATAAATGTAATTTCAGCTTTAACATATCGATATGAAATCATAACTTAGACATGAATAGCCCGACGCAAAGCATTGATCTTCTCACTCTATATTTCCTATCTTCATTGAAGGAATGATCTCAACGATAAAACTCTGGAGCCATCTGCCTCTTGTCAAAATTTACACAAAGATTTAATACTGGTTACAAATAAAAGATTAGAGTTATATGATAAGAGAAGCAAGCTCTGGTCATGATGACCTTGTCTCTTCAAGAACTGGTACTGCTCTTTCTCCTCCTGACAACTTTCTTCACAGTAACCTTATCGCCGTTCTTCTCTTTGTCGTCTGTACTTTTTACAGCTTTAACAGAATTTGGTTGGCTCCTCATGCGCAGTATCTCTCCCTTTGCAGAGCCCAAGTCCTCCTCGAGCTTCTTCACTTTCTTCTCTAGCGTTTCCCTCTCTTTTCCCAGACTTAGCACGAGGATATGTGCGTCTTCCACGTTTTCCTTGGCTTCTTTTGATGCGTTCTTTGCCTCTTCTAGTGATCTTTGCAGCACTTCTTTCTCGTCTTCCAAGCTTGAGACAAGGGTATTCACCTTCTCAAACTCTCGTGACAGTGTCGATGTGTTCTTGTTCATCTCATCTAAGGAATTTACTGCTTCTTCGAGGTCTGTTTCAAGTGATTTCCTCGCCTCCTTGTCCATCAACATCTGCTTTTCCATTGCTTTCACCTCATTGTTCAATGCCAAAACCGTCTTTTTCTCCTCTTCCAATTCCTTGTTAGTGGTTTCAGCTTTCTTGTAAATCTCCACTAGTTCCTTCTGGAGGCTCTGGTTCTTGACAGAAGATTCTTCGAGTTCATGAGTCAGTCCCTCAAGCTTGTCTCTAGCTTTCTTCAGAAGATCTTTCTCCACTGCAAGTTCGCTAGTCAAAATCTCACCGTTTCGTTTTGCCTCGTCAAGGTTACTTTCATATCTTTCCTTAGCTTTATCAAACTCTGCGTGAACTACAGAGAGCTCTGATTCAAACTTTGAACACAAAGCTCTCGATTCATCAAGCAGCTTTTCCAGGTCAGAGACACGATCTCGAGATGCCTGAAGTGTTTTCTTTGTTCCTTCAAGTTCATGCCTCAAATTTTGTACATTAGTTAGTTCTATATCCAGCATCCTCTTCGAGTCTTCATACTTCTCAGTAAAGTCAACAACTTTCTCTTTATTCTCATTCACATCATTTAGCGCATGATCCAGCTTCTCCTTGAGCTGCAGAATCTCCTGTTCTTTCCTGCTTATGAGCTCCGCATCAGCAGCTGCTCGCGTTTCAGAGGTCGATTGGAAAGCGCTGTAATCTTTTGAAACATCATCAAGCTTTTGGATATAACTCTCTTTCTCATCAACTAAAGTCTTTGTGCTCGTGTTTAACTCCTCAATGGCGGAATTCTTCGAGTCCAATTCAGTCTGGCTTCTTGTGACTTCTTCCTTGAGCTGTTTGATTTCTGATTTTGCTTCAGCAAGATCTCGGACAGTTTGAGTGTAAGTAGAGTTGAGATTCTTCAGCTCTGCTTCTTTTTCAGCCAGTGATGTGCTAATACGTTGAGTTTTTTCTTCATTATCTTTCAGCTCCAAACTAAGCAAGTTGATCCGATCTTGTAGCCCCTCAACCAAATCAAGCTTTTCTCTGAGCTCTGTTTCAAGTGCCTTTTTGTCTTCGCCAGCCTTTGACAGATTATATTGTAGACTTTCGATTTGTACTCTAAGCTCCTTACATAAGTTCTTTTCGCTGCTTAGCTCCCGGCCTAATCCTGCCACTACATTCTTTGCAGAATTCAACTGGTTGATCAATGACAATTGTTCTTCTTTCGACTTTTTTTGTTCCTTGTTCCGCTCTTCCTCCTCACGCTGCAGTCTTGCTTCAATGTCTTTCTCCTTCAAAATTAGAGCTCTTTCTTTGTCTCTCAACTGGTTCTTTAGCTGTAAGTCAAGGTTATCCGTAGCTTAAGAAAAAGAGGATGAAATCCAGCAGAGTATATGTTCATAACCTTCAGAAAGTTAAAGAAGTTCAAACTAAATGATAAAACATTCTGCCACAAGACCTGTAATGAGAGAATTCAAAGGCCAACAAGAGCATTCTGCCACAATTGATAAGCAAATAAAGGCGAGTAGCAGAGTAGCTTACAGATTCGATGGTTTCTTCAGCAGTTTTCGTATCTTGCCGAGCCAGTGCATAGAGAGCACCAAGAACACCAGCACTAAAAATGCCAAGACCATTTAAGAGAGACAGAAGTGGGTTTGGGGATGTTCCTTCACTTACTGCAACCTATTAACCAAAGCAATACTGATTTAGTTTAAACGCTTATAGCACTTAAAAAAACATATTGTTTCTCAAAAAATGGATGCAAGGAGGTTTCAGAATTCAACTTAGAAGATCTAAGAGAGTTTTAAAAAACCTCAGTTCCTTGGTTAAGCTTTGATGTCTTTATCTCATTGTCGTCTCCTGAGATTAGAAAAAAAAAATGAACAATTGATGGCAGTAATGATTAATGAAAGACAGCAATAAGCAAATTTGAGCATTCTCATACACTATGTAGACATTAAGAGAGTAATCACGAAATTAAAAAGGAAGAAGAAGAATAAAAGAACTAACTTTCATCCGCCATAGCCGGCGATCGACATTGCAAAAACGGAAGAACGGAGATACCCACAAGAACAAAAGCTCTCCTATCAACGGAAGCAGAGTCTTCGTTTGCATCTTGGCGGCGTAGAGAAGCCGATGGTGGTCGGCGACGCTTGAACTTGGCGGCATTGCTGGAGCAGAGAAGCACGAACTGCGACGGAGAAGAAGAAGAAGAAGAAGAAGAAGAAGGAGATGGGAGGAATCGAGAGTGGAGAGGAGTAGATGGGGCGAAGCAAGAGCCTCCAATCAGGAAACCCATCTCTTCGCCGTGAATTATTTGGAGATTGGAAATGTGTGGCAAATGGCAAATCCTAAAATCACCCAAGGAAAAAAAAGAGGAGCTTTTTTTGTCAGCTAAAAAGAGCTTCCTTTGTGTTGTGTACTGTATGTGACCTCGGCAAAATCCCAAAGAAGAAAAAGAAAAATGTTATGCTAAGAAATTCAGAATTATTTCCTTCGATCTCAAGTAAACAAATAGGATCTATTCATCGTAAATTCCTAAAAACAATGTTGGAAAAACGAAATTGGGAAATCAAAGATCGAACATTTTCATTTGGAGGCAATGGCAATTTCTGCAATTTTCGAGTAGTTCGGTGATTTGTGATGATATTAACCAATGAAAACTAGCCACCTAAAGGCTTTACCGCCTCGTCATCCTCTCTTTATCTTTAAGAAAACACGTGATGCTCACGTGCGTCTTCTTCAACTTCAAGTCTCTGACCCTAATGATTTTTTTGTCTGAAAGCTAAAACCACCGACGGCGACTTGAAATCCCGATCTTTGGACGCCGGAAGTAGCCGCCACCGGATGAATAAAATTCGTGAAACTGTTGCATATAAAACCCGTTTATGAAGATGGTTTTTATATCGGCTCGATCCATTTTCGTGAAGCGACGCGTCTCAACTCTACCTCACCTCTCTCAGAGATTTAAACAAACAGGTAATCAGCACACTTTGTTCCTCTTACTCTTGTTCGCCGATAAGTAAATCGCCTTGTCGAGATTCATGGTTTTTGACCCAAAGTCTTAATTTTTATCCATGTGTGTTTCTGAAATTAGCAGAAAATGAGATTGTTCAGATGTTTAGTATTCCGAATCCTGAGGAATCTGAGAAGCCGCAAGAGAAATGGAAATTATCTAGAAGAGATCCGTCAGTGCGGATGTTGGATGAGAGATTCATAAGGATACTGAAAATCTTCAAATGGGGACCTGATGCTGAGAAAGCTTTGGAGGTGCTTAAACTGAGAGTTGATCATCGACTAGTTCGTTCGATTCTTGAGATAGACGTTGAGATTAATGTCAAGATTCAGTTTTTCAAGTGGGCTGGTAAAAGAAGAAACTTTCAACACGATTCCTCCACTTACATGTCCTTGATACGTTGCCTAGAAGAAGCTAGGCTTTATGGTGAAATGTATAGAACGATACAAGAGGTGGTCCGTAACACATATGTTAGCGTCAGCCCATCGGTACTCTCTGAGCTTGTGAAAGCATTGGGGCGAGCTAAGATGGTGAGCAAAGCTTTGTCGGTTTTTTACCAAGCCAAAGGACGCAAGTGCAAACCAACGTCGAGCACTTACAACTCAGTTATTCTGATGTTGATGCAAGAAAGACAGCACGAGAAAGTCCATGAGGTTTACACTGAGATGTGTAACGAAGGTGATTGTTTCCCGGACACGATTACTTACTCTGCGCTTATATCCTCGTATGGTAAATTAAGTCGTGATGAGTCTGCGATTAGCTTGTTTGATGAGATGAGGGATAACGGTTTGCAGCCTACCGAGAAGATATACACTACGTTGCTGGGAATATACTTTAAAGTGGGTAAAGTTGAGAAAGCTTTAGATCTTTTCGAGGAGATGAAAAGAGCAGGTTGCTCGCCGACTGTTTATACTTACACAGAAATGATAAAGGGACTTGGTAAAGCAGGGAGGGTAGAAGAAGCATATGGTTTATATAAGGACATTCTTAGAGATGGATTGACTCCTGATGTTGTGTTCTTAAACAATCTGATGAACATTTTAGGCAAAGTGGGTCGAGTGGAGGAACTGACTAATGTCTTCAGCGAGATGGGAAGGTGGAGATGTACACCAACTGTTATTTCATACAATACCGTGATCAAAGCTCTGTTTGATTCTAAAGCATCTGTTTCGGAAGTGAGTTCTTGGTTTGATAAGATGAAGGCAGACGGTGTTTCTCCTAGTGAGTTCACTTACTCGATCCTTATAGATGGTTACTGTAAAACAAACAGAGTGGAGAAAGCTCTGTTGCTTCTTGAAGAGATGGATGAGAAAGGCTTTCCACCTTGTCCTGCAGCGTATTGCAGCCTCATAAACGCTCTTGGAAAGGCGAAAAGAAATGAAGCAGCGAATGAGCTGTTTAAAGAGCTAAAAGAGAATTACGGGAATGTAAGTTCTCGAGTATACGCCGTGATGATCAAACAGTTGGGGAAATGTGGGAAGCTAAGTGAAGCTGTAGATCTCTTCAATGAGATGAAGAGCCAAGGAAGCGGTCCTGATGTTTATGCTTACAACGCGCTCATGTCAGGAATGGTGAAAGCTGGTATGATAAACGAAGCTAACTCGTTGCTTAGGAAGATGGAAGAAAACGGTTGCAGGGCGGATTTAAACACGCATAATATCATCCTCAATGGGTTTGCAAGAACAGGTGTGCCAAAGCGGGCTATAGATATGTTTCAAAATATGAAGCTTTCTGGTATGAAGCCTGATGGTGTCACTTACAATACTCTTCTTGGATGTTTTGCACATGCTGGAATGTTTGAAGAAGCTGCAAGAATGATGAAAGAGATGAAAGATAAAGGCTTTGTGTATGATGCAATCACTTATTCATCGATACTTGATGCTGTTGGCAATGTGGATCATGTTAAAGATGTTTCATCTTTGTAACCCAAATAAAACTCAAGTAGAAGTTGCAAAAAAATTACTACTCTGTTCCATCATATGAAAACCATTTTAAAACACCGAGAAACCAACAAAGTAGAAGAATTTGCCACAACAGATTCAACTAACCAAAATATGCTGGAGCAAATGTAAAACCTTTGAGCTCTCTAAATCTAAACTCAACAGGGTTTAGGCCTGCAGGAACATACTTCAGTATCTCCGGGCAAGTAACGAGTCACTGTCTGGAACGATTTTTTCTGGTTACCATCTGAAGGGTCATTGGCTTCAAATGTCATGTAGATGGTGACTGCAGCAGATGGATGATAATTTGCTCTTGACACCTGAACAAATTCCAAGCTTGTGCCCTACCACCTCCATAAAGAACCAACCAATATGAGAATCCGTAAGTAAATCACTAAACAATGAACAAAAAACGTATGTACAAACCATGTTTTCTTTGTAGTAGGAGATAGCCATCTCGGACAATCTGTTGAGCAAAGCTCTGTTTGTGTCAGGCTCTGCAACCAGGGTACTGCTGTCGAGATCCGCAGCTCCGGCACCGAATGTGTGACGGAGTTTCGTGAAGTCCACATCAAAACCCTGAAACAATAAAGAGAAGAATCATTCATCATAAATCAAATAGATTGTTTGATTAATCAACAAAGAGAGAAAGAAGATCGAGATCCCCTAACATCTCCCCACTCTTCATCAAAGAGTCGAAGGTCCTCTGACAAATTATCCCACTCATCATCATCAGAATCAAATTCTTCCTCGCTGCACTCATCATCATCAGAATCAAATTCTTCCTCGCTGCACTCATCATCATCAGAATCAACTTCTTCCTCGCTGCACTCATCATCATCAGAATCATCTTCTTCCTCGCTGCTTGGCGGCTCCTCTAGTTTCGGACTTTTAGGGGACGGAGGCTTCGGTCCCTCACTCTCATTCGCTGAACTCATCGCTGAATCGATATGGAGATGACGAACAAACCCTAGGATTTGAGAAAGTCTCCCTTTTTACCCACGTTTGTTTTTTTTTTTTTAATCGGTCCATTAAAGTGATCTATCAATAATATTATGCTGCAGTAACATTTTTTTAATGCATGTAAATATTTGTTAAATTAAATACTATCCTTGGAAATGAATCGATAGTCTAACAGTCTCTTTCTCTTCTTCGTTAGGACATTCACCTTGGTTACTTGAAAGTCACGGTACATTCACCGACTTGTAATAAAAAACGCAATTTTCATTGTCATGCGATTTCCTTTTTCTTTGATACTAGGCTCTGTTTCTTACTCTCTTACGACTTCTCTATGCCTCTCGTCTCTTTCTATTATGTATTAGGTCTTCGTCTTCGATTTCTTGTTACTAAAGGTAACGATACTGGGCTCTGTTTTTCAGGTTCGGGCCAGCAGCTATCACCAACTGATCTTCCGATTTGGGTCTGAAGAAGAAGAAAGTGACATATCGAGCACTTACAACTCTCATTATTTAAACAGAGTGAAATGAAAAAAGGTTTAGCCTTGGCAACCGATTACTTCTCTGATGCAAAACAAGCTCGGTGAAGGAGGTTTTGGTCTTATATATAAGGTACGACATATTCTGATATTAACTTAAAGCAGATTTTGATGTTTCCGCTACTTTCTTGAAGATGGGGAAGAAGTGGCTATCAAGAGACTAGAGCTACGATCACGGTAATGGAAGCAATGTGAGCTAGTGAACTTAAAACAAAAAAAAAAAAAGATCGTATGTGAAAGCTCATTGTTTATGTATGTGGATTTAACATGTAACCTTATTTGATACCAAAGTATTTTGAATGAGTCAGAATGATGAATATCGAGTCAAAGTAGGGTATTACGAATAATGTCGTTGACTTGGCCCTCCCACACGTTTGTTACCCCTAATTTAAGACAAACGATCTATTTTGAGTGTGTTGATTTGATTACATATTTAAATAATTAAATGTTAACAACAAAAGCTAAATTTTTGCACGTAAAGTAAACCATTTTTTTTTTTTTTATTGATCATTTGAATCATGAGATTTACTATTTTATGTAAGGTGGTTTCTTGCGTTCTCATATTCATCGTTCTAATTAGCCATGTTAAAGGTAATTAATAGATATACCATTCGTAATTTTGAATTTGATTGGTTATACAGAGAATATGAAAACATTGACTGTTACTTTATCGATTGTTTACCTAGAAGAAAAAAAAAAAAAGATTACGTACTAATCTACAAATAATTAATAAACAACATTGTATTGATGTAAAACACCACAATATTAGAGGTAGAAGGAAGGGCGTGTCAATTTGGATTGAGGTTCCCTGGGAAATGCGGAGCTGATGGAAACAAAACTTGCATGAACGAATTTCAGAAGGTTGTTCCTCGTTGTGACTGTCTTGACCAGAAAAGGGGAGGTGTCGACCACCATTTCTGCACATGTTTCCTTCGTCAGCCTTGCTAATCATGTTTTTATTATAAATTAATTTCAAGTTAAAAATCTTTAACTACATAAGATAGAAGCAACGAGAGTTTTTGGTGCGCACATAACAGACGAAAATGTTGTGCCACTGTAATGTTTTATTCCAGACCAATTACTTATTTTTTTTATTGTTTTCTACTGAAAATCATTAGATTTATTACTTAAAATGTAATATGCAAATCTTATAAATTTTCTTTTTATGCGTTTTAAGCGTTCCAGGTCATTTATATGATTAGATTAGGTGATAACTAAACTTGAGATGCATGTGTTATACTTATATCATATATTCAGTGCACTCTATATATGGTATTTACCTAACTTATTATTTTGTAAATCCTTGATAAAGTTAATATTTCACTCGACGATCTCTGCATGATTATATCTGGTAAGTGGTAACAATAAATACTGTATAAACCAATAGCATTCGGTTACACCTCTTTCCAGTAGCATGGAACTCTTGGTAACCAACGATTACCAAAAACAAATTACAAGAGTAAACAAAATACAGATTAGAGGAAGTTCGGGATAATATGTAAATTATGTATGTCATAATTGGCTTGTTGTTCAAATTCTAAGCCAAAAAAAAACGCATGAATCAAATTTCAATCTTTTTTTTTTTGGCAAACATATATATATATATATATATATATATATATATATATAAGTTCTCTATGGACTATGATTGATTCTCTTATGGTGATTTTCTATCTGGTCAATCGACTATCATGAATATTGTCTTCGGAGAAGGATACGAGACTAAATCTACCTCCTTACATTAGTCTTTGCTCAGTTATATCATTATCCTAAGAAAATTAATTAGTCTTCATTAGAAAGCTAAGACTAGTATGCTAACTTTACGTAGATCCTTATTTAGGCGTCATTTAGATATAGATAAAAGTTATTTAAATAGAGTTAGTTCATCATGATTCATGACATATATGTATTTTTTTGCTAAAAGGCTTAGTTCATTGACATATTGCGGTCAAGCTTCCATGCATCTTCTTATAGATCTAGAGTTAAGTTATCAGACTTAAGCATAGCTATGATAATAATAAAATGTAAATTAAAGATCCAATTGCAAGACATGTGAATAAATTGATGTTAGTTAAAATAAATCTCCAAAGAGGTTTATAATCCATAGATATATAAAACCCCTTCTTTCAACAAAAATAATGTATATATAGTACCATAAATCATCACAATAATAGAAGAAAATTAAGATCATGAATAAGAGAGAAGAGAAGGAGGGAACAAAATTAAAATCAAAACGAGATTTCTTCTCTCGGACATGAGATGAGATCTATGGCTCTCTCTTTGATATTCAACTCCATGCTATGCTAGTAGAAAACACGTAATTATATAGTTTTCTACAATACACGTAAATCCATCATTGGTAAATTATTGAGCACTGGAGCTGGAAAATGTATCGGTGAATAGAGTTACCATCATGGTGGTGGAAGCAAGATGAGCTAGTAAATTTCATTGTCACTTGGATAGTTGGATTTTTTTAGATTGAGTTTTGATGATTTGTGACTTGTGAGTCTATCCATTCCGACCTTACCTCATTATATAAAGGTTTAGGAAGATTTGTCACCACTCCGACAAATCTTTTAGATAATATTTTCTCTACGAATCAATCATTGGATTAATAGTTTTCATTTTCGTAGAATATTCTAAATATAAATCGCAATAGATATCTGATATATTCTAAAATATATGAAAGTAAAAATGTATTTATTCGAGCTCAGATTTAGCGACCACTCAATAGGCCGGATTTTCCTAGCAACAATTTCCATCAAGATTGTGATGTCAAATTCCTAATGCATATCAAACAGCATATCATCTTGGAACGCGATGCACTTTTACATCGTTTTCTAGTTTTGTCACTTGCTTAATATTCGTTGGGTTTTTTCACTCTGTGTTATATTCGTTGGGTGTGTGTGGCTATTTTTATTGTGGAGAAAAATAAAAAAAGAAGAAGCGGTTTTCCATATTTCGAATTCGAATACAAATTAGACTTTCCACGTGGACGCTTGTGTGGCACGGAGTGATCACGATTCACGCGGGATTCACATAGGACTATATATATATATAAATGATCGCAGAACAAGAACCAACTATCTAAACTCGAAGAAACAGATTATATTATTGTTGTGTTTTGGGGGCTTAGGGAACTTATATTTGTTTTCTCTTCGAGTTTCAGGTCTAACCCTTACCCTAACAATTCAGCCATGTCTTCCAAGCAAGGTTACTATTTTCCTCCTGCCCTCAAGTACTCTGTTAATTATCCCCAAGAAAGATTATTGATGTCAGGATTTTAGGCGTAGAGAAACCTCGTTTCGAATCAATCATTTTGATCTATCTTGCTTCACAATTTTTGTTTTTTTTTTGTTGACATGTGCTTGCTTTCTGGTTTGATCTCATGGGTTCATTGATCAACCTGCTGGTCCATTAATCTCGTGTGCTATTAACGCATCATTGAAATTCAAAAAAAAAAAAAAAAAATCGTGTCTTTTGATTTGACGTGGTTCTTGTAAAACATTTTGAAAAATCCAACCTTTAATGTGATGTGATTCTTGGTTGATCGGTTTCTCTTTCTGGTGTTTCAGGAGGGAAATTGAAGCCCTTGAAGCAGCCCAAGTCTGGTAAGAAGGAATATGATGAGGTATGATCTTTCTTCAACTCGCTTATTGCCCCTTTTATCTTGGCAATTTTTGGTCGGTTTATGTGTTTTGTGCATGTGTTTTGCCTGCAAAGTTTATGTATCTGGGATCTGAGCTATGATCATAAACATCAGCTCCTAATCCTGTATCCGAATCTTTAGGTCAATTGCTGTCTTGAATACTGGTCTTGAATTATGACTTCAACTTGTGCGTATTTCATTAGCTCAACGTTTACTTTGTTCCGAATGCAGCATGACATGGAGTTACTGCAGAAAAAGAAGGAAGAAGAAAAGGTAAGATTTGTTTTCTTTTCTTCTTCTTCTTCTAATCCTAATCATGATTCATTTTACAATTTTAAAGAAGAATTGGTTGCTGATTATGTTGTTTTTCTGATGAGAACAGGCACTTAAAGAACTTAGGACCAAGGCATCACAAAAGGGATCATTTGGAGGCGCAGGGCTTAAGAAAAGTGGGAAGAAATAAGAGAGCAATCTCCTCAATGTAAAAAATTCTCAAATCTCCCTTCTTGTTGGGAATTCATATTTCAGAAAACTTATATATATGCTCGTGGTTGTAACCATTAACATCATGTTGCAAAGCTTCGATTAAACAACAAGAGAAAGAAGCCCATTTGCACCAGCACAACAGATGTTAGTTAGAAAGCCGATTACACACCACCATTAACAACAAAAGATGAGACATTTAGAAAGAAACCAAAAAAAGATTACAACTTTTCAAGTCCAAAATGTTTTGCAAATGTAACCTCCATCAAGCACTTCCTTGGCCAAAATCTTGAATCCTGTCACCATGAACGCTCAAGCTTTCCATTGCTCTACTAATCTCCAGCCCAGAACTCATCTCAGCCAACACATGAGGATCGTTGTAATGCTGAACAGCTTGAACAATTCCCCTTACTTTCTTGAACGGATCCGGACCATCGAAAACCTCTGCACCAACGAAAACTCCATCGCAACCTAGCTGCATCATCAAGGCTGCATCAGCCGGAGTCGTGATCCCACCCGATGCGAACTGCACCACCGGAACCCTTCCCATCTGCTTCGTCTGAGCCACCAGATCATACGGTGCTGATATCTTCTTAGCGAACGTGAACACCTCGTCGTCGTCCATGTTGCTCAGGACTCTAACATCACCCATCAATGACCTAACGTTCCTCACAGTCTCCAAAATGTTCCCTTTCCCGGTGAGCTCTCCTTGGATCCTGATCATCGCCGCACCTTCTCTGATTCGCCTCAAGGCCTCTCCTGTGTCTCGGCAGCCACATATGAACGGAGATCGGAAATTATGTTTGTTGATGAAGTTTTCTTCGTCAGCGACGGAGATGACCTCGCTCTCGTCAATGTAATCGACGGCCAGAGATTCCAAGATCTGAGCCTCCACGAAATGACCGACGCGAGCGCGTGCCATCACCGGAACAGACACCGCTCGCTTCACCTCTTTGACGAGTACCGGATCCGGCATCCGACGGACGCCAGCGAGCGATCGAACTGGATCTGAGACGATTACAGAGCATGCGCCGGCGGATTCAGCGATCTTAGCTTGGTTTACAGAAGTGACTTCGACAATGGCGCCGCCGCGGAGTACCTGAGCTAATCCAACTTTGACGGAGAAGGGATGGTTTTTCTTCGCGGCGTCGGTGATCGCGGATCCGCTGTAGACAGTAACGGCGCCTTGATCTTGGTCCGCCATTGTTGGATTGTAGAATGGTTATCACAATGGATGATCTGATTTGGAAATGGCGAAGAGAATGAGAAGCAACGTTGAAAGTGAGGAGAAATATAGAGAAATGGAGAAGAAGGAAGAGTGTGGTTTGGTCGAGAAGCTTCCGAAAATGTCAAAATAAGGTCGTCTCTGAGAATCAATTAGGTCGCCGATCAGAGAAAGAATCGAGAGTTCTTCACTAACGACGACGTCGTATTGTCCAAGTAAGAGAAACAAAGTGGGCCTCCACGAAACGAAGACCCAAAGTAATTGGGGCTTTTATTAAGAGCCGTTCGATATGAAGGAAACAGGTGGCATCATCTTGTGTGATTCTCGCTTCCTCAGATATTTTGTTGAAAAGGGACACGAGTCAAAGAAGAAAGCACGAAATTTACGAAATAAAGGGGGCGCCAAAATCAATCCAACAATTGTCTTACTTAGTGGCCCACCACATGTGGGGTTTCTGTTTTAAATGACAATTGCCACGACCTAGACGGCGTCGTTTTAGTGCTCCTCACGAGCTTCAAGTTGTGTGTTGTTGGTTCAATCAAATTTTTAATTTCTTTTTTCCAGGTTTCAATCAATTATAATCGAGAACGTGAATTTTACTCTTTCCGTCGATTTTACTCTCTCCCTGCTACACACCACTACCAAAGTTCTAAAGTTGTTTTTTGGGGTTTAATAAAGTTCTAAAGTAAATGTAAAGTTCTTACAATCTAATAAGATGAGACAAAAACAGTCGGCAAGATAAAAAAAATGAAACAAAATCTAAAATTTCTAGCTGTTGTTTTTATATAAATCCTCATCATTCTAAATGTACAGTAGAAAAGGATGCATCTTAAATTATATGGTACTTGAATTTCATTATTTAGAATTTGATTATCCGATCATAATTCAACTAGGCAGAGTTTTATGACATCATAAACTAATTGTCAATCTATTTTACGAATTTAAAGTTAAAACATTTTCAATCCAAACTATTTGGTTACCAACGTGTTTAGTTCTAGTTTAATCTTCATCAGTCATCACTTGTCACTAAAGATGTAAAGCAAAAATAAAAGGAAGAATAAAATGTTTATATATTTGAATATGATTTTTCAAATTTTGATAGTCCAATCCAATCCATTTCTCTTAAATTATTAATATTATAGGTATTTATCAGAAAACAACTCTATATAATTTACCTGGTAGTAATAAGAAATGTAATGCAATCTAAAATCCCATAAAAATAATGTTATGTAAACATTAGAATTGGTCCACAAATCTCATTTTATATTAGATGAATTGAAATCGACATTTATACAAAATTAAGGGAGCGTTTGAAAGAGAGAGAGAAACAGCGACCAATACTCTCTTCTCTGCGCTTTAATTTGAACTTGTGGAGAGAGAGAGAGAGATAAAGGGTTTAGATAGATAGAGAGAAGGAGGAGACGAAGAAAGAGAAAAGAGAGAACAAAGTGTGGTTTAGAGATCCGATTAAAGGATCCGATTCGAGCTCCGATTCGAGCTAGAGAAGAACTCAGATTCCGGCATTCAAGTAGACGATGAGCGGGAGACAGAGATCTGGCGCAGCGGCGGTGCACCACCAGAGGCAGCTCTCCGATAACCTCCTCGACATGTCCTCCTCCAATGGCAGATGGCTCCAATCCAATGGTCTCCAGCACTTCCAGTCATCCGCCAATGTAATCCCTGGAATCTGATCCTTTTCTTCTCCATCTTACATTTCATCGAGGATAGAGAAAATGTTTAAAATTTTTGAATTTTAGTCGAGGAGATTTCTGGATCTTTTCCTTGGGTGGATTGATTATTCCGATCTGGTGTTTGATTGCTCGGAGAAGTTGTCTGTGTTAAACCCGAGTTTAGTGTATTCGATATTTTTTAAGCTAATGGTGAGACTACAAGCAGGATTACGGATACTATGCTGGTGGTGGACAAGGCGGTGGGCAAGCAACAAGAGGATACCAGAATGCTCAGAGAGGGTTTAATGGAGGGAACGACTTCTTTGGTGAACCCACTACTCCTCAATACGGTGCTCGTCCATCGAGCCAAAGAAAGAACACTGATGAATCTGAGTTTAGTCCCGGGCTCTTAGATCTGCATTCTTTTGATACTGAGCTCCTTCCTGAGGTACCTATTAAATGTGCTTCTTTTCAAACTTTTAGTGCCTTCTTGATTGCCATTTACATACTCGCGCTACAGAGGCAAAACTGCAATTCAAGTTTTCTTTTTTCCGTACCATAAAGTAGATTGATTGCTGTAAGAGTGGACTCCTTAGTCCTTACAAAGCACTTTTAAGTCATCAGACTATTTTTAGTTGAAGAAGTTTTGATTTTTTGTCATGGGTATTTTTCTCCTACCAATTTGGTGCACATAAATCAAAACATTTGATAGAATCATATGACGACATCTGGTTATTTGACTCTCTGTTTAACATAAGATAAATATGTGGATTTTATTGCGTTTGCCGTTATGTTCCTGTGGTAGGTTCTTAACTTATTATCTTATCAGCAGATTCCAGTCTCTAGCCATTTAGATGGCCCCTCAATGTTCAATCCTAGCCAAGGCCAAAGCTTTGATGACTTTGAGGCTTACAACAAGCAGCCTAACCGTAGTCGCGTGTTAGCTGAAAACTTGGCTGCTGAGAAGGAAAGGATGAATGCTGTTGCAAAGATCAAAGTTGTTGTACGTTTTCTTCCTTTTTCTTCTGTCCTCATCACAGATCACTTGATTTACCCCTTGGATTATGTGATATCTCTGCCTTTTGCGTTGTGAGTACTAAATATTTTCCTCAGCATGACATGATGTTCCCTGATTGTTTGAGAACAGGTGCGTAAGAGACCACTTAACAAAAAGGAGTCGACGAAAAATGAGGAAGACATAGTTGACACCCACTCCAATGGCTTAACAGTTCATGAAACTAAACTTAAGGTCAGTTTCTGATGGTGCGGGTTCATGCAGTCATAATTTTCTTAGTCATCACTGTAGCAAGACACTACGACTGATCTATAACTAAACTATTGCAGGTTGACTTAACTGCCTATGTTGAAAAGCATGAATTTGTGTTTGATGCTGTGCTAGATGAGGAAGTATCAAATGATGAGGTAAATTCTGTTTTAAAGTACACAGGATCGACTTTTACGCTGGAGGAAGCCTTATTTTACAAATAACTAGTCACTGTTGCGGCGCTTGTTTCTCAAGTTATTATGCCACTCTCTGTAGGTTTATCGTGAGACAGTGGAGCCTGTTGTCCCCTTAATTTTTCAGCGCATCAAAGCCACTTGCTTTGCATATGGGCAGACAGGTAAACAGTCTCCGAAGGAATCATAGATACACAAGGTCACTTTCCAGAAAATCTGACAAGATAACAGCAAGAGCTTAGATCATTACAAATTCATGTAGTATTTGGCATGTCGTCTTACTCGTTCCTAAACCGTGCATATAAATAGTCTTTTTCAATCTATTTGAGAAATTGGTATGAGTCTGATAGGTGATAATCAACATCCACATATCAGAAACAACTAATATTCTGCTTTACATTAGCCAATTTTCTAGAATTGTATAAATTCAAATGTGAACCATCTTTGGTTTATGTATGCCTCTCAGGTAGTGGTAAAACCTATACTATGAAGCCTTTGCCTCTTAAGGCTTCAAGGGATATCCTGAGGTTGATGCACCACACATACAGAAACCAAGGGTTTCAGTTATTTGTCAGCTTCTTTGAAATCTATGGAGGAAAGCTTTATGATCTTCTCAGTGAGAGGAAGTAAGTTGAAAAGCATATCGTGCTGTTATCTTATCTGACTGCAATGCTTATGTATGTATCTGAAAGTCAAATTTTTTTTTAATTTATAGGAAGCTGTGCATGAGAGAGGATGGTAAGCAGCAAGTGTGCATTGTTGGTTTACAAGAGTACAGAGTATCTGATACAGATGCGATTATGGAACTTATCGAGAGAGGTAGTGCAACAAGAAGCACTGGAACCACTGGTGCAAATGAAGAATCCTCTCGCTCACATGCTATACTTCAGCTCGCTATAAAAAAATCAGCAGAGGGAAATCAGTCAAAGCCCCCTCGCCTCGTTGGCAAACTTTCTTTCATTGATCTTGCTGGAAGTGAACGTGGTGCAGACACAACAGACAATGACAAGCAGACAAGGTAGCACTTTACACTATCTCTGTTCCGGGGCACTGATTACTCTTTAAATTGTTCAGTGTGGATATTGTTTCTGGCTATTTGCTTCGATATTTATCAAAATCAAATATGGCACAGATTGGAAGGAGCAGAGATCAATAAGAGCTTACTCGCCTTAAAGGAGTGTATTCGAGCTCTGGATAATGATCAAGGTCACATCCCTTTCAGAGGCAGTAAGTTGACTGAAGTTCTCAGGGACTCGTTCATGGGAAATTCTCGTACTGTAATGATTTCTTGCATATCTCCAAGCTCTGGATCATGTGAGCACACCCTTAACACCTTAAGATATGCGGACAGGTTGGTTTTTACTCGCTCGCTGTTAACTTTTTGTTCTTTTTTTGTCATATGTGCGTCCCATAAACTTATCTATAAACTATGAGAATTGTAGGGTTAAGAGTCTCTCGAAAGGAAACGGGTCTAAGAAAGATGTATCGTCTTCAACCGTAAACCTAAGGGAGTCCACAAAAGTTCCTTTGTCTTCCACACTTCCGACTCCATCTAACTATGATGACGACGTGAATGAGATGTGGACGGAAGAAAACGATGACTTTGATGCATCGGATTACGAGCAAGAGAAACAAATGTGGAAGAAAAACGGGAAGTTAGAGCCATCCTATAATGGTCAGGCACAGGCACAGGAGAGAATCCCAAAACCTTCTATGCCGATGAAGTCAAGAGACATGCCAAGGCCCGATATGAAGAAGTCAAACTCCGATGACAATCTAAATGCGCTTCTGCAGGTAACATATTCTCCTTAAGAAAAAGGAAAAAAATAGTTATCTGTTTTTATCAGCCTTGACGCAAGAATCATTGCTCATGCATATTTTCCAGGAAGAAGAAGACCTTGTGAATGCCCACCGTAAACAAGTTGAGGATACCATGAACATAGTGAAAGAGGTATTAATTTGGATAGTTTTGGTAAGCCTAGTGTTGCGTTCTATTTTTGAATGTCTCTAATCACCTTAAACTCACATGCGCAGGAGATGAATTTGCTGGTCGAAGCAGACCAACCCGGAAACCAGCTAGATGGTTATATTTCAAGACTGAACACAATTCTGTCTCAGAAGGCTGCAGGTATACTCCAACTGCAGACACGTCTTGCTCATTTCCAGAAACGCCTTAGGGAGCACAATGTATTGGTGTCTACCACTGGCTATTGACTGCTCCCAGTCCCGGCTCTAACCCATGGCGAGAGGAGCGACCGCCGTGGATCCAGCGCCCAGTTTTTTAATTGTTTTTGTATGTTTTAAAATTTGATATAAAAAAGCCCCATGATATATTATCCTTTTTTTTTTATACAGCAAGCCCTTGATATAATATCTTATCTTATATATATAACTAAGTAAGACCCTTATCTAGTATCTATGTGATTAACAAAATGAGCTCATAATCTAAACTTACTTTACATTCTAAAATTTCACATATTTGCAGTTTATTTTATTTTTATTAATCAATACTATAAATCTATGATAATATTAGAATCTCATCATATGAGTTGACATATCAGATTTGTATGTTTGTAAAAGGTGACACATTATCAAAAATATTAAATATGAAAAAACAGTAAAAGCAAAATATTGATACACATCGACTTTTTTTTAGCACATCGTAATTTTCCACAGGCAAACCAGTATTCCTCAGTCCATAAGATTCTTCATGGTTTCATCTATATATTAATTTTTTTCTCCACATTCTATTAGTGTCATTGATATATGCACTTCACAATTTTTTTCTCCTCTAAAACTGGATGGGATATATCAATGGCACTTATAGAATTTTTTCTCCTCATAGAATCTCGATAATCACTTTTGACTGCATAAATTTCATCTTGCAAATTTTAGAAAGATACAGAAATACATTTTGTAAGAGTCTTCTATATTAGTATGTCTTTTGTTACGTTTTCCTTCTCTTCCTTAGTAGCTTCATTTTGTTGTTGCTCAAGTATTGTTTTCTCATTGTGCATCGTTTCAAAGAAGTACACACAAGCATGATTCAAACATTCAAGAAGAAAGACTTGTAATAACCAAACAAATCAAGAATATTGAAAACAAAAATTATAATAGCACTAGATTGTTCGGATCAGGCGTAGAGATCACTGAAAAACTTGTCAACGATGTTGAGATACACAGGACTTCTAAGACGAGAATAGTAATGAAGTGCCTCTTCAACGTCAAGGGCTTGCTCTATATCTCCTGCCTCAATCGTATACATCTCCTTAATCTTCCTCTCCATTGTATCGCAGTCTTTTGATGAACGCGAAGAGCAAGCTTCTATTCTCTTCTCTTGATCTTGTTCTTGCTCTTTATTCTTCTGCTCCAACTTTAATGGAACTCCGATGCTGTTTTCGATATCAGACTCCCAGATGTTGAGGAAACTTGCGTAGATATTATCACCATCGAGAGAATTTGATCTGAAAAATGTGCATGAGAAGTGAGTTTTTGGTTTAGTGAGTTTCTTACCTGCACGGAGAATGATTGACTTGAGACTGTGAAGTGTTTTGTGGAAGATACTCTTTGTTTTATGAAACATCTCTCTTCACTGCGACTGATATGTTCTTGTCGGCAGATCAATGTTCTCTCACATATATAAATCATTTTGCAGTCATTGAAATCGAATTATATATTATTAATGTCCTAATGAGTTACTTTAGTTTCATAGTATTTGCGAATGTATCTTTAGTGTCTATTACTCAGCATCAGAAAAGGCTAAAGTGAAAATTTGTCTTGTCTTGGAATGTCACCTTTCTCTTTCTTTTTTTCATGTTTATATAATCGATTAAAGATCTTAAATTAAAGTTAATAAGAAAACCGAGATTGCCGTTGTGTACAATCATGTTTCATGAGTTTCACCATTCACCTAATTCCATTTTTTTCCTTTCTAACCATAATGACACCATGAATTCGGTTTTCATATTGTATGCAACGACTACGATTTTGACGTGTTCTTTTCCAATAAATGAATAATCTAGCTACCTCTCTTTTGAAATTATTGACGACGAAAGACAAACTTTTTACTTATACCTTTACATCAAAGATGAAATTATTGATTTTGTAACTTGGTCACCTCTCTTCGTTTTAGTAACGGGATTGTGATGGATGCACGAATTTAAATTGGCAGCCGAAGCTGTGCATTTCCTTTATTCATTGTATTATAAGGTATTAAACGTTATTCTTGGTTAAACATTAATTATTTCTGTACGAGTTCAATAAAGAGTAAAGGGAAGGAGAAAGAATTATGTACATATGTCCCCTCGGAAGTACTATTGGTGTTTGACAAATTGTTGTCTAAAAGCATGGTTTAGTATTCATTAAGATGCAAGCAAAGCTAAAGCTGCTCTTATTATTTGGACCTACCCACCAACGTTAATCTAAATTTTGATTTTACTCGATCTTGGCGTAACAATTTTTTAAAAATCTTTTTCCATATTTTTTCTCTATGTTAAGATGATTTGAAAGATTTTGGATTTGATGCTTGCTCTGTGTGTGATTGGCCTTGTAAACAAAGGGATTCTTTGATGGGCAACAGAAGTTTCGATGCATAGCCTGTTTATGTAATGTAAAGGCCCATGATTCAACATCAACACTAGAATCAAAAGTTTGGAAATTCCGTAAACTCTTAAGAGACAATCACGGATTCAACACTAAAATCAAAAGTTTGGAAATTCCGTAAACTCTTAAGATACATTCACGAATGTTAGGTGATCTGGATCATCATTTGCATTCTTACCTTGGCTTGCTTCGGTAAAGCTACCACCACGCTGAAGCCTTTCATTGTGCCAAGTCTTAGACCTAACCGTTTAACCTTGTTGGTCACTTGGCAGCACAAATTCCATTCTTATCTTGTAGTACGTAATTAATCAAACTAATCTGTAGTGTACCATATGTATATATGTTTCACATGCAGCAATCTGAGTCCTTTATAACTCAGCATAGGTTTTGAATGATGTTGATTTTCGCAGAAGCAGAAATAAATGTGGAAACCCTCAAATCAACTTCATCTGTATCATTTGCTTGAAGACATAAGAAAAATCGTCTGTGCCATATGATAAATCCTCAACCAGTTATTGATATTACGACTTAAAATGGTATAAATCCATTGTTCCTTAACGTATAACAAAGATGGATACAATTTCGTTAGTTTTAGTTTTTGGACCAATCTTGATACAAAAACTAATTGAATCAAGATTGGTCCAAAAATTAAAACTAACTAGATGAGTATATGATGCGAGTTTGGATGAGTAAAACTAAAACTAAAACTAAGTCCTAATACAAAATAACCAAAAGAAATCGCAAAACGGCAGCGTTTGGATGAGTATATGATGCGAGTTCCCAACACAGTCTCTCTATTCAAGTTTAACTTTTCACCTTTTCCTAAACGAATCTAGTCAAACGAAAATTTTCCTAAACCGAAAGGAATTTGGACAACCCTATTTCTAGGTTTGCTTATAAAAAGAGAGAGAGAGAGATTGCTTATCCGACATATCAGTTTGAGACGCTTAGAAAAGAACAGGAAAAAAACAAAGCTAGAGAGATTATTGGAATCGGACTCAGGCTTCGGAGAGACGTACGGGACGAGATCTACTCGATTGCGAAGGTATGTCATCTAGAAATCTGGAGATGAGAAGAGAGCTTCCCTTTGAATTAGTGGTGGAAATACTCGCTAGAATTCCTGTTAAGGACTTAGTGCGGTTTAGATGTGTCTGCAAAAGTTGGCGGTCGTTGATGCAAGATGAAAGGTTTTATAGAAAGCACATGACTCATGCCCGAACGAGGATTGTGGCGTTGCGTGATTTGGATACTCGTATTCCTATATGCCACTTTTCTTATGAACGTGGCAAGCTAGAGGCGATACTAGAAGCGCTTGACTTGAACATTGGAGATACAAGCTTACTTCTAAATTCTTTTGTGATTGGTCACTGCCATGGACTCTTTTGCTTAGATCTTCGAGATAATACTTTTGGTGTTTGGAACCCGGCATTGAGAGAGTTCAGAAGAATACAAACAAGGCATCTTAACTGGGCTGAGGTGGGTTTTGGCTATGACCACTCAACTCAAGATTACAAGACGTACCCGACTTTGAGGATAATATTTGTGCTCTAGAGCAGCCGCCTTCCAAATCCGGAACCAACACGACGATCTTGTAATCTTGAGTTGAGTGGTCATAGCCAAAACCCACCTCAGCCCAGTTAAGATGCCTTGTTTGTATTCTTCTGAACTCTCTCAATGCCGGGTTCCAAACACCAAAAGTATTATCTCGAAGATCTAAGCAAAAGAGTCCATGGCAGTGACCAATCACAAAAGAATTTAGAAGTAAGCTTGTATCTCCAATGTTCAAGTCAAGCGCTTCTAGTATCGCCTCTAGCTTGCCACGTTCATAAGAAAAGTGGCATATAGGAATACGAGTATCCAAATCACGCAACGCCACAATCCTCGTTCGGGCATGAGTCATGTGCTTTCTATAAAACCTTTCATCTTGCATCAACGACCGCCAACTTTTGCAGACACATCTAAACCGCACTAAGTCCTTAACAGGAATTCTAGCGAGTATTTCCACCACTAATTCAAAGGGAAGCTCTCTTCTCATCTCCAGATTTCTAGATGACATACCTTCGCAATCGAGTAGATCTCGTCCCGTACGTCTCTCCGAAGCCTGAGTCCGATTCCAATAATCTCTCTAGCTTTGTTTTTTTCCTGTTCTTTTCTAAGCGTCTCAAACTGATATGTCGGATAAGCAATCTCTCTCTCTCTCTTTTTATAAGCAAACCTAGAAATAGGGTTGTCCAAATTCCTTTCGGTTTAGGAAAATTTTCGTTTGACTAGATTCGTTTAGGAAAAAGTGAAAAGTTAAACTTGAATAGAGAGACTGTGTTGGGAACTCGCATCATATACTCATCCAAACGCTGCCGTTTTGCGATTTCTTTTGGTTATTTTGTATTAGGACTTAGTTTTAGTTTTAGTTTTACTCATCCAAACTCGCATCATATACTCATCTAGTTAGTTTTAATTTTTGGACCAATCTTGATTCAATTAGTTTTTGTATCAAGATTGGTCCAAAAACTAAAACTAACGAAATTGTATCCATCTTTGTTATACGTTAAGGAACAATGGATTTATACCATTTTAAGTCGTAATATCAATAACTGGTTGAGGATTTATCATATGGCACAGACGATTTTTCTTATGTCTTCAAAGCAAAATGATACAGATGAAGTTGATTTGAGGGTTTCCACATTTATTTCTGCTTCTGCGAAAATCAACATCATTCAAAACCTATGCTGAGTTATAAAGGACTCAGATTGCTGCATGTGAAACATATATACATATGGTACACTACAGATTAGTTTGATTAATTACGTACTACAAGATAAGAATGGAATTTGTGCTGCCAAGTGACCAACAAGGTTAAACGGTTAGGTCTAAGACTTGACACAATGAAAGGCTTCAGCGTGGTGGTAGCTTTACCGAAGCAAGCCAAGGTAAGAATGCAAATGATGATCCAGATCACCTAGATGCAAATATTATTTGTACAACATTCGTGAATGTCTCTTAAGAATTTCCGGAGGAGACGACCACCACGAAAGATATCGGGTCGGACAAATTTTCTCGACAAGGCTTCGTTTTCCTAGAGAAATTTTCTCGAACAAAAATTATACCATAATTCTTCAAGAAAAAAAAAACACCGGTCTACAGATTTTGAATTCAAGTCGGTCACTGGCAAATTTCGACCTTGCTAGAAAATAGTTTTTTGTCTTCAACTCCGTCTTGGGGGGAGCTGCCTATCTCTCCAAGGGTTCTTGTCTTCAACTCCGTCTTGGGCTTTCGTCTCCGAAACTCCCGACTCCATTATCGATAGGTCTTGGGCTTTCGTCCCCGAAACTCCCGACTCCATTAATCGCGAGATGACAGCCGCAGAATCCGATCATTCTCCTATATGCCTTGGGGCATTTTCTGGAGACGCCTATCTCTCTAACTGTTTTCGTATGTACCTGTTTTCTCAATTTTCATTTACAAAAAAGTTACAATAAAAGGTGATGTGATGAACAAAATATACTTTTCCAAAAGCGAAATAAGATTTTGTAAAACAATTTAAACTTAATTAATGGGCAACAGAAGTTTCGATGCATAGCCTAATGTAAAGGCCCATGATTCAACATCGACCCCCTAGAATCAAAAGTTTGGAAATTCACGAAGGTTGTGGAAATGATATTTGCTTCTATTAGCCACCTAAGTGATCTGAATTTTGTTTTCATTCAAATCGTTCCCTTGCATCATTTCAAGATTTCTAGGAGGTTTCGTTGTTTTGACTCCTCTAAATCTTGTATAAACAAATGATATTTTCTTCTTTATTTGTACATAAAGAAAAATTAAACACTTATCGACAATGTTGTTCTTGTTTTGTCTTAAACAAATTTGTTGGTATAGATACATTTGATGGTACTCGAAAACGCCTATGTTGTTTGCACAACACATGCACAATGAAAAATCAATTTGATAATCGCAATATTAGATATTTTTGTGTAGTAATAGTTTTTCAATCAACATATTTTTCAACTTGTGTGATAATTTAAAAAGATGGCTTGCAACTTTTTTAAATTATGTCAATATGGATTATTAACAAATGTCAATTTTTTACTTTCAGATTTTACAAAAACCAAGAGTGGTACACTATGACATTGTTGTCATGTTCTGCTTTCTAAGCGACTTTTCTCTAAGTGACTAGAGAATGGAGATATGCAGATATGCTGGAACTAACTTTGATGAAATTTTGTCAAAAATTTTGTTCTTTTACCAATTCATTTTTAACATTGATTAGGCAAGACATACGACTCTTAAGCTCACAAATGCTTTTCAAACTTTATATTTGTTCGGGGCAATAAACAAGAAAGGGGAGCTAACAAAAATGGGCAGAGAAAAATGGTTGAATTCCCCTTAGAGCAAATGCTTGCTAAGATGGTTCTCTCATCCGAAAAATATGGCAGTGTGGAGGATATTATTACCGTTGCTGCCACAATCAGCTTATCTATGGTGTTCCTACACATAGCATATGAGTCATGGCAGCAAAGTAATTTTTCTAATAAGTGGTGCCATGATAATAACGTTGAGCTTATTTTTCTTATTTCATTTATTATTATACAAATTTCAGCAGCAAAATATTTGTTCAATATACCTTGTAATTGACACATAATACACTGATTTCTCTTATGATCATCATCCTCATTCCCCAATATTTGCATCTGATGGGAAACAAAATAGAAAAAAAAACTAAAGTAACTGAAAATGCATATCATTAATATTCTAACAAAACACGTAAAAAGGGTGAAAGAAACAGTAATTGCGTAAATTCACTAAAAAACACCTATTAGAGAGAAAAACCTTCCTATTTTCCAATTCTCAAGATGATATTTGTGCTCTATATCATAATTTTTAAATAAAAAGAATTGATAGAAATAATAGATGCATCGAAACTAAATAACAAATAATCAAAAAGTGTTGAAAATTATTGTGGTTGATACTTTTCTGTATATATTTTTCGCAAATGAGAATCTGACATGTTTTCAACAAATTTGTATTAGGGGTAAACGAAATTACAATTGCAGTAAGGCCCATTTCCGTCAAAACATAAAAAGGCCCATATTTTCACGTCAACCCTAGAATCACCTTCGTATAAATAAGCTGTCACAAAAGTAAAGCTTCTTCCTAGGGCTTTCTGGCACGCAACTCGCTCCAATGGTGATCTCTCAATTCAATCTATCTACATCTCCACACTTTCTCTTGGAGTTATCGTCGAGAGAGCCATTTTTGATGTTGGTTGTGGACACTTTTGAGTATTGCAGGGGAAGGGAACAGGAAGTTTCGGTAAGAGGAGGAACAAGAGTCACACTCTCTGTGTGAGATGTGGTCGCCGTAGCTTCCACATCCAGAAGAGTCGCTGCTCCGCATGCGCCTACCCTGCCGCTCGCAAGAGGACCTGTAAGACTCCTGAAATTTTATTAAAAACTCTCACTTTGTGTTTCATTTTCTTCGTTTTATGTTGTTAGATTGCAGTTTAGTCTACACGTGGCTTGAAAATCTAGAAACTTTATGGAACTAAGATTAGCTTAGTGTGTCACATGAACGTGTGGAGCAAATGCAATGATCGTTCTGAAATAGAGGTGTAGCTCGATTGAATTGTAGTGTAGTTGGAATTATCACCTAAAATGTAGAAACTATATCTGTTCTCGTGTATCTGTAGCCAATTGATTTCTTGTGAAAGTGTAATAACCATTGGACTTTCGAGAATTGTATATGGACTTTGTTGTCTTCTTTCTCGATTCTGATATTCTTCTTATCTTTATAAATCCGTCTCTCTTTGGTTTATTTTAGATAACTGGAGTGTGAAGGCCATCAGAAGAAAGACTACCGGTACCGGGAGGATGCGATATCTCCGAAATGTTCCCCGCCGGTTCAAGACTGGATTCAGAGAAGGTTAGTGTTATCTTATTAATCGACTCTGATTGATTCCTTACAGTCGAAGTTGGTTTTTTTCTAAATGGCTTGATTTCTTTGTTTACTGTAGGTACTGAAGCCAAGCCAAGGAACAAGACAGCTGCTTCATCAGCCTAGAAAAAAAGCCATTTCGACTAATCGCAGGAGTAAAAAAGCTTAGCTGTTCGCTTTATCTAGTTCGAGATTACATCTGATACATCATCTTCTTGTGGTTTTTGTTTCAATTACGTTATTCGATTATAAAGTTTTGAACTTGCTTGAAATATCATCTTACTTTTGCAATTTCGTATTAGTCGTTCTTGGAACTCAACATCCACCATTTTGGAATTCCATATGTTTATGAGATAAAATTGTGTATAATCAAGCAACACTGCTATTAAAAAAAAAAAATAGCATGTCCCGATTGTGTAATAAGCAAGGACAGTCAAGGGTAAAATTGGAATTATATTCAATGAGCGGACAACTCAAAATCGGTCTATTTCCCATTCCTAATCGGAAAATACTAGAAACACCGCACGCCCTCTTGACGTTGGCTCTTTCCTCCTCCGCTTCATTGGGTTCCGTCGTCACTTTCTCTTTCTTCATCTCGCGACACTGATTTTGATTCGTTGACTTTTCACCTAAACCCGGTCTCTCTATCCCATTGACTTTCTCTACCTAGCGAACAATCTAATTCCCTAATTTCGCCACAGGTGAAAAGTTCTCTCTCCCTCTCTATGTTTGTCTCCGCAAAATCGAGTTTTTACGTCTTTGTTCTCAATTAGTGATTGGATCAATTTGGATTTTTTCTGTTCTATTTTGATCTCTTCGATTGATTCGCTTGTGGGATTGGATTGGATTTGAATCCACTCTTACAGTATAGGCATCTTTTGTTTTCGTTAACAGATCTATCGTGATATTGTGAAGACGCACATCAGAGGAGGAAGATGATTCGTCTGAGAACATACGCAGGCCTTAGCTTTCTAGCGACTTTGGCTGTGATTTATCATGCTTTCAGCAGTAGAGGCCAGTTTTACCCTGCGACGGTTTATCTATCGACCTCAAAGATCAGTTTGGTGCTGCTTCTCAATATGTGTTTGGTGCTTATGCTCAGTCTCTGGCACTTGGTGAAACTCGTCTTCTTGGGATCCCTTAGGGAAGCAGAGGTAGAGAGGCTGAATGA